>NC_139246.1:5383428-5502011 GCF_977018435.1 Lepisma saccharinum
CCACGAGACCTACGATATCGTAACATCTTAAAGCCTGTTGTCTATGCAACCCAAATAACAAAATTGTCGCTTGGGTTTGCCTGGCGAACCTGGATTCTCGGGAATGATTGAGTATTGACAGCAGCGTGAGTCATACCCCCAAGCCCAGCCATAACAAACAACAGCTGGGTGCCGTGAGACCACCAGAAAAAGTTTGAGGAATTGGTTTCTTAACAACAGCTATTCGTAAGAAAATGTTCTCTTTACTGATATTAGAGTCATTGTCAAGAAAGTTCACTGAAATGGTGGTTTTCGTCGAATCATCATCGCGCAACACACATGCTGTCAACCCAGAAGTCCTTGAAAAAGATTGGAGTTAAAAACAACTACTTGACAAATGATAAGACGAATCGATATTCATTAGTTCCAACTTAGAATTTTGTGTAAGACATGGATCATCATGTCCTATCATCCATTTCATAACTTCATTAATCATTCTCATCGCCTTTGTTGACGCCAAGTGCTAGGAAAGCAATATAAAATAAGCAAAATTAAGAAATTAATAAATGACATTTTCAGCGATTTCACGCAGCGACTCAGTTGCATGTAGACAAAGTTTCATTAATCGGGAACCAAGGGCCCCCTCGTTGTGCTTCATTGTCATTTTCCCTCCACTTTGCTTGCCGCGATTAACCTGATGTTGATTAATGCACAATCCACAAAGTGCACCAAAGCGGCGCATATTATGAATAGGTAAAGTATGTGATATTATGCTAATTTAGAATTTAGTAATAAAATGTGAATTTTGGGGGCGTCAGTTAAGTGGCAGCACATCCATTACGTAATCGCGATATCATCAAATTGTACGAAGCTTGTCTACACCTACGTAAAGTGTCAGTCCCCGTCATAGGCGTGCGCAGACCCTCTGATTAGGGAGGGATAGCAGTAGTGGTAGTACCACGCCCGAAAATGGGGCTCGGTGGGGCTCGCAGTGTTGCCAACCGCTTACTCGAAAAAATCACCAAGGTTTTGTTGGTCTAACCTAGCATAAAGCAAGGAGCTGGCAATATTGCTTGAGAGTTCACAAACCGGAAGTGGGGCTCGGTGGGGCTCGCAGTGTTGCCAATTTTTTACTCGAAAAAATCACCAAGGTTTTTCTTGGTCTAACCTAACCTAAAGCAAGGAGCTGGCAATATTGCTTGAGAGTTCTGCAACCGAAAGTGGGGCTCGCAGTGTTACCAACACCTACTGGAAAAAAAAATCACCAAGGTTTTTGTTTTGGTCTAACCTAACCTAAAGCAAGGAGCTGGCAATTTTGCTTGAGGCTTGGTTTACAGTGCATAAAACAATTTGCCAACCTACTGGTATTTTTACCATAGCTTTTTACAAAAAAAAAGAGAGAGGGAAGAGAGAGGGAAGAGTTAAACAACTGACAATGTCGCTAATATTTACCTACAGCTTTTTTTTTTTACTTGGCAAGGGGTTTAGCCAATTTATATACTGGCGTAACATACATACACTAGGCAAGAAGAGCCGGCAACAAACATATATACTGCCGTAAAAGAGAAAAAGATGGATGGATGGATGGTAATATAGTATGTGTGTGCGTGTGTGCGTATAATATGTAGTATTATTAACTAGAGTGTGTTGGCAATTTACTTGCAACTAAACAAATAGAGATGCCAATTTTGCTGTAAGATAAAGAGAGAGACTTAGAGCTGGCAACAGTGGTGAGCGAATGCATCTTATTGTAATTTTCCAAGTCCCCGGGGGACTAAATGTTTATATATTGTGATTTTTGTAAACCTCTCTTGGGGGAATGATGTGCCACACGCGCACGCGCGTGCCTCTTATTATTTCCGTATTGTGACACAAACCAAACAAATAACATGCTATTTATTATCAATTTAGCTGTGTTTTGTTTGGAGTTTATTTCGAGCAGTTTGCCCGGCGGTAAAGTCTTATTGTAACAATCAGAAGTGTATATTGGCTGCACTGTATTTTGTTTATTGCAAAAATAATTCACAGTGGGTTGGATATTACAAACAATACGAGTTTGAGTTTTGAAAGTGTAATGTCTGGCATTGAATACCCGGTGACTATTTCTGATACATTAAAATTTGAAATATGAGCACGAGATGCAGAAGGAAAACGCTTAATCATCAACGTGTATTCCTATATGTTGGATAAACATGTCGTGCATCCCGTCAGGATAAGCGATGTCGACGATGATGATGCTCGTGTGATTAATCTTCTTCTAATTTCAAACGACAGTGTTCACTATTACTGTCTCAGGAATGTTATGCTTTTTTTTCTATAAAAAAGAGAGATTTGTGTTGATTGTTTGGTTAAAAAGAATTTCCTAATTATTTGTTTTTTGTCACAAGAATTGTTTGAATTTCAAATATTCCTAAGTGTTTGCTTAAAGATTGATGCATTAACCTGTTAAGAATGTCATATTAATAATACCGGCTCGGAAATGTTATGTCTTCTTCTTCTATAGAAGGTCATATAAATGTGCTAATTGGTTGGTTAGGGGGGATTTTTTGATTAGTAAATTGAGGTTATAAATACGTACGTATAAAGGTTTTGCTAATATGGAATGCTAAAGCTTAGTACTTGGCTTTCTCAGAGATTCGAATTCTATTAGGTTAAACAGCATAGAAATTTCACAGCAAGAATTGGCGTATACAATGTATATATTTTGAGAGGGGGGTTATAGTTTTTTATGCTGTACGAATACTGGAAGCTTGACAGTGACAACCAACAGAGTAGGTAAACCTACATCCAGGAACTGGCAACACTAGTTTCTGACAGTGAATTTGAAATAAAATATTAAACAAAATACATGAGTAAGCACTGTGATTACAAATAGTACCAGTGTTATGCCCCCAACTCCAACTGGACAACTGGGGAAAATAATTGTACAACAACTTGTACCTAATTGTACAACATATACACACACATAAAAAAAAGAGCCTTCCCGTAACTTACTTCACGTATAATTTATATGATTTTACAACTGTGAAAAGAAAGCATATGTGTTCTGTATGCACATATTTATTCTTATTTTTTGAAGTTGAATGAAAGCACATGTTTTTACGCTCTTGTAATACTAATCTTGCTCCACTGATTTTAAATTGCTTCCATCCGCTTTTTTTTCTGTGTTATTTCTGCATGCACGCAATATTTGTTTTCAATAGTATAATGAAACACAGAAGGAGTGTTAGTATAGCAGGCTTCGAGTTTACAATTTATTAAATTAAACAATAATTTATGTAAGAATATACTTGTACTTAACGAACACAAAATAATAAAAGCACATGTGAATGTTTGTGTGTGTTTATGTTATATGACGACTGAGTAAAAAAATAATGTTGACTTCTTGAAAGATAAAGTACTCCATGTTACCAAAAAAAAATATCTCTTCTTATCGATAAGTTGTCATGTTGTAATCAAAGGGTTCCGGGTTCAATACCTACCGGATTCCGATTTTATTTTAAACTGTATGCCCAGTTTTCTGATTAATCTATCTGTGCATAGAGTAAACTTAAAAAGTTGGTTAATTATTGTTGCGATTAAGGATTAAAAAAAAGAGGGGTGGGTGAAGTTAGATTCAAAGAGAATGCCACGTGATTATTTTGATTCAATAGTTCTGTCTAGTTTGCTGTATTTTTTGACTGCACTCACGCGTCTAGTTGGTTACACGGTGCAACCTATCTTGTTGATTTTGGGTGTTATGTAGTGTATTTGGTGTCTGCACAACGTCTTGGAGAGGTGTAATATGTGGTGTGGTGTATGACCACGTGGTGAGTGGTTAACTAATCAAATGAACGTTTAAAGCAGCAGACAGGTATTTGTTGAATCTTCTGAACTTGAATACTGCTATTTGTCTACTTGGTTGAATGTTATTTTTTTTACTAGCCTGACACCGGGATACACCCGCACTGTATCTAGTGTCAAAGAAGTGTAGTGTACTAGACGAGGATATTAAATTGTTTTGTTGTAAATGAGATGCATGTTGTTAATATGAATTGATGTTACTGTGAAGAAACTGAAGGTAGAATAACGCCAACGCTATCTGGACTCGCTTAGTTAATTTAAGATAGTCGCGACAAACGTAAACGGGCTGTGCAGGACTTGGAAAATTTTTTCGATTGATGAAAATTTGGTTTTATGATGATGACCTATACTAAATTTTTGGTATGGGAGGACAGAGGATACCGAGACTCGACCAACACACTAAACCCCAGACCTCTCTACGGCTACATGTTTGGAAGTTACGAGTGATTAAAAGTTTTGGGAGGGTGTGTGCAAACATTTCTTGCTATTGAACTCAGGACCACCAAATTTTGGCATACATACGCTACACCCCCCCCCAAAATCGACAAGGGGTGGTGTTTGGGGAGATTTTTTGATTTATTTTCACGCAATCTCTCACTGTTTTCGAGTTATTTGCATTTTTTAACGCTGGACTTGGAAAATTTTCGACAGAGAGTGGTCAACTATGATAACCTATGTTTATTTTGTTAGGAGCCAATACTAACGCATGTCTCTACGATGATTCTATCGAAAAAAAATTGACAATTGGCCCACTCTTGACCTCCAAATTTCGTATACGTACTCTACATCACCAAAATCGACAAGGGGGTCGACCTTATCTTCAGCACAACTCTGACGTGTACGTCCTGTTTCGCGAAGAGTCGACAATCTTCCACAGCTGTTTGTATTATATTACATCAGATATTATATTGCATGAGTGAGTTGGCTGTGTGTATAAAGACTAGTTTCAGACATGGACGCGAATATAACGCCATGATAATTAGCTGCTGTCCAAAGTTATTGCATAACTTAAAATATTTATATATAAAAAAAGGATATTTATTGTACTGTGTTTTCTAGCGAAGGTATTATTGTAAACGATATTGTTTGTAAATGTGGAAAGTTAGAAGCTCAGTCCCCGGCCTATCAATGATAAAAAATTTCATCACGGACACCAACCAAAAAAAAAGGGGGGCGTGCACGTCACAAAAGCATTGTCATATGGACTGACGATTATTATTTTTTTTAAAAAAAAAACAGACCTAGTTACGATGGGTTATAACCTGTGCTGTCTTGCAATTGTTTTTGCTTATTTTAATGTCAGCGAGCGTGATATGAAACATGCATGCGAAGAAGGGAGGGAGATTATAACAAAATAATTCACACTTCGATTTCAATATTTTTGCTAGTCATGTTTCACCTCCTATCTAGAAGGATACTGGACGCTATTTTATTTGAAGATGGCTAAAAGCGGTGGAAGGAGAGAAATGTTATTTTTTATTTTTTTTTGCCTGTGTGTGACGAAAATAGTTTTACATGCATACGGCTGTATCGTGATCTGCTTGAATCATCATCACGTCTGTGAGTTTTCAGTATTGCTGAATATATTTACATATTAACCAACGGTTATGAATTGCGTAGAAATTGGCTTTGTTAACGGTCCAGTGGCGAAGTTGGAAACAGAGAGCGGTTACATCAGACAGGTGCTCCTGGTATCTAAAGAAATGCTTTTTTCTTACAGAAAAAAAATGGAGTGTTAGAAAGGAAAGATGTTATACCCGAATGAACGGGGAGTCTCGAGCATCTTCTAATTCTCATCTTCGTATTCAGCTAACGAGGAAAAAAAGAAACTTTACATATGGGGGACGCAACAGCTGCTGTACGGTATTGTCCATGGATGTTAAAATTTTTGTTGTTTTTTTTCTGAATAGACGGACAATCTCCAGATGAGACCGGAGCTTATTATTATTATTATTATTATTATTATTATTATTATTATTTTGGACAAGGGGGGATCAGATCAATGCATGGACTAAAATTTTTCTTCACATCAAAATAAAACAGAGGATTTTTTACTCCACTGCTTACTTATTATTGTAAAGAATGGGGTGCTGTGTTTTATTGTATAGTCTTCCAACAGCATACCTCGGGGCGTAAATTTCTGCTTCTTTATGTATGCAAAATGCACTTAACTTCTGTTGTGAAGCGAATGGAGAGTTTTGTTTTGCTGCTGTGATTAAATACTAAACCAAAATCTTATTACATAACTTTGAAGTATATTTGTTAATACGATCTATATTATATTATTGCTATAGGTGGTCCATATTATGTGCAGGAGAATTTTTAAAAATGTCTTGTTTCTCGAACCTGTGACTTGTAGATTTGCTTTTGCTGGCAACAGAAACAGAAAATGGCACTATGTTATTCTATACTGATACAGGTGTACTGTAATCATAACAATTTTCTAGTAACAAAACAACAACTATGTCGAAAAGAAGTGGTGGGGGACTTGTCTGTGTGGGGTCTTATTAACTACTTTACATCTGTACCCGCACAACTCATTGACTACAAGGCAACAATGTTAGGAAGTGTGTGCATGGTCCCAAAAATACAAAATTTAAAAAATCACTAATGACACATGAACTCCCTTCACTGCTGTGTATTTGAATATGCGAAAAATGAGGTATTTTGAATAACCACAAGAAAAAGCTTGCAACGGTATAGAGAAGGGTCACAACTTCAAACTTTAGACGATTTTTTGTTAATCTGCAAAGGGCCAGGGCGTACGGTAAATTGATTTTTATTGAAAAGTATGCAGAAGCAGTGTCGGAAGCAGTTTGAAGACTGAAACGGCTATGGAAGGACACTTATTATAATGTTAATATTTCAGTATAATGTTTTCAGAATTGTTTTTCGATAATGTTCGGTACTTAATTTAATCAATTGTTAGACAAAACATACATTCGAATTCAAGGACGGAAAATATGAACAGCGAATGAATGCTTTAGAGTAGATGTGATATTTAAAGGAGGTGATTATTTTTTTATTTTCTCAATTCAAACAAAAATTCATGAATATTATTATCATTGAATGGTTGGTTAGGTGCTCGGTTTACCTTGTCCCTCCGAACGAAAGATGGAATGTATACAAGCCTGTGCCTCCTAAGTTTATCGCGGCTATGAGGATGAATCGCGAAATGAAACGAACTGGAAACTTTCAATATATATTTATTTTTATAACATGCTTCACTAAGGAGGTCAAATGACAAGTTGGATTGCTATCCTTTTTATAATTTGTTAAATTTTATTACGAACAAGGAAAGAATGCATGGCACTTAATGCTGTAATGTTATTGATTAGATTATTGTTTATCTTGTCCGCATCGATTAATCTTCTTATGTTCTTCTTCTTCGTTTCCTCGTCGCGTCTATTTCTTCTGTTATCACAATCGAGACTTCTAGATTATTATTTCTTCTCTCTGTAATTTTAGAAATGTAATTTTTCACGATCATCCAGCGAACGCCGGAGACATTTGAGCAAAATGTCGATTATTTAATGGATGTTGTAAGGTTCCATGTTTGTTTGTTTTTTCACTATTTTTTGTTTGGTCGATTTTGAATTTGGGGGTTATTTTTTTTATTTTGCTTTTTACGACATGTTTGACTATTTGTGATAATACGTTTCAACCTTTCTGTATAAACGTTGAAACGTTTCAATTTTTCTGTATAAACGTTTCAACGTTTATGCAGAAAGGTTGAAACGTATTGTCACGATTAGTCGAACATGTCGCGAAAGGCAAAATAAAAAAAATAACTTCCAAGTATGATTACAAAGCGACAACGTCATCGGCAAGACATAATTACCAGAAAATAACTGCAACCGACACAGTGAGAGGGGTCTTCATATTGTAAGGCCAGTTCATCTGCTTGCTATTAAAAAAATAAATGCCGAACCTTGCAGGACACCCGGGAAGCCTTGAACTGTTCTTGTTGAAACTAAGTGACACTGCTGTGAAGTAAGTCGCTCGATAGTTTTTTAGTATTCAGTCACCAAGCCCGTGGTAGCCATTCTAGGTAGTTGAGTCGATATTTCACTGGAAATAATGTGTTTTCCATTGTTGAAAAAAAAGCAAGCTTCCAGTTTGAATAAATAAGCTATTTCGTCCACTCCTGTTGGGTCACCTAGCAAAAAGTTGAAAACAATTTCTTGAAGAGAAAAAAAAATACTGTTTCTTGTCACCAAGCGTACGTACATGAAGAATATGCATGAGTTGATTTATTTATTTCTTCTTCTCTCTTTCCGAAGGCATACGCGCTTCTTATTCAAGAACCGGAATATTTGTGCCTTTCGAATCGAATTTAAGGAGGGAGTTCCATGACAAACATCTACTGAAGTTTTTAAGATGAGCCCCCGCAGAGTTTTTTGCATGTCCTCTCCCAAGTTAGTGTCTCGTACTTGTGTTTTCGGTTTCCAGTGTGGACAGGTTAGAAACAAGTATAGTGAATAAGAATCCCTCGGGCCTAATCCTTAATATATATAATATTGTCATTATTATCCTGCTGAAAATGATGTTATGATAGCCGTCGCCATTTCAGAGTGGCAAATATTTAACTCTATTAATTCTTGAATTTTATTTTAGGTTAGGCATATTCAACAAATTCTTTTTTGATTACAATGCAACAATATTTTACATTTCAACGTTTTCGTAGTCGTCTAAATATTTGAGAAAACCTTTTTTTTTGTTACCGAGATGATAGAAGAAGAAGAGAGAGAGTGATTGAATAATTTTGAGAACTTCTTAATATTGGACAGTGTAACCACTATGTTGTCGATGGAAACAAGGCAAGAACAACATTACCACTATGCTATCGGGGTGAACAGCATTTTTCCATTATCATTTGTGTCCACACACAAAACTTCGTGTCTGTCTGCATCCATACCTAGATCGAGAAATTCGAACCATGCCTCAGCCCCTTGTGACTTATTTAATTCTTTACACTCATCAAAATATGTGCTTAATAAAATGCCTCAATCGCACGAGCTATGGCATCCTCTGTAAGCATCCAAGCAACCACATGTATAAATTATAGTCTCCCACACATAATGCTCTTTCATGTCCAAATAGATTCGCTTCCTCCACCATCAGGGCAGTGGGAGCTCGTGTACCATGAGGGGTTGAATAGACCTAAAAAAAAATCGGTTGGGATGGAAAAAAAATAGATAGAGATCTTTCTCAGATCAGGATAGCCTTGTATTTGCTGTCCTCGGGTTTAAGAAGCCTAGTTAGTTAGTTGGTTGTTTCCCCCTGCACCATTTCAATTTTTGAATAATCACTTGTTAGTTATAAACACACCGTTGACATCTTGTCTGATTATTTATGTGTTTGGGTTGAGGCTCCGTATTTGCTCGCAACATTTATTTTCTTCTTTTTCTTGTTATATGATTTTTACATTAGAAACAACAGATTTCCATTAACAGTATTTCATGTTATGGAAACATTTAAGTCTATACGCCATCGGAGGTGGGATTGCAACCTACGTCATCCGACAAAAATCAGGATCGGTATTGTAACATTTAATTGCTCAGGTCATTTTTAAATATGTACAGCTATAGGTAAACATTGTAACTTGAGCCCTCAGAGTCGTAGACCGGCAAAAATACACCTCTGTTAATCGCCTCGTGTGGGGAAGAGGAACAATTGTAGTTGTTGGTGTAATGCACTTCGAAGCAGACGTGCCCCACTTTTTCAATTTCATCAAAACAACCATTATTCATCCTCATCGTTGCTATTAGCCAAAATAGCCTCGCGTTACAATTTTCGTAGTAATCTCCGTTCGCCCCTTGGCTTTTCGTAGATTAACAAAAATCGTCTGAAGTTTGAACTCTCCATACCTTTGCAAGCTGTTTTTGTGATTGTCCGCCTCGATTATTCAAAATGCCTCATGTTCGCATATTCAAATACACACAAATAAAAAATGTTCATATCACATCAGTGATTTTAAATTGTATTCTCGGGGGCCATGCACACATTTCCTAACATTGTTGATTTGTTGTCGATGAGTTGTGCAGGTACAGCTGTGAAGTTGTTAATAAGACCCAACACAGACAAGTTCGAGAAACAAGACATTTTTTAAAAATTCTCCTGCACATAACATAGACCACCTATAGCGATGATATAATATAGATCGATTTTAACAAATATAATTCAAAATTATGTAGTAAGATTTTGGTTTAGTATTTAATCACAACAGCAAAACAAACTTCACAACTGAAGTTAACTATATTTTGCATACATGCAGAAACATAAATTTACGCCCCCGAGGTGGTTGTTGGAAGACTATATACAATAAGACACACCGCCCCATTCTTTACAATAATAAAAATATTGAATAAGTAAGCAGTGGAGTAAAATCCTTTGTTTCATTTTGATGTGAACAAAAATTATAGTTGATCTAAACCCCCTTGTCCAAATAAAAAATAAGCTCCGGTCCCATCTGGAGACTGCAAAACTGATATGTATGTCTATTCAGAAAAACCCAAAAATTTTAACATCCATGCACATTACCGTACTGTGGCTGTTGCGCCCCACACCCATGTGTAATATTTTATTTCTCTTGTTGGCTGAACGCGAAGATGCTCGAGACTGCTTTCAAAAATTATTTTCAGCCTCGCTTCACGATACAGCCGTATGCATGTAAAACTAGTATATCACACACAGGCAGAGGGGCAAAAAATAATATTTCTCTCTTTCCCTCGCTTTTGCCCATCTTCCAGTGTTCGTCTAGATAGCGTGACTAGCAAAAATATTGAAATCGAAATAAGAATTATCCGTTATGGTCTCCCTCCCTTCTTTGCATGCATGTTGCGCTGACATGTAAATAAACGCTATGCTTTAATAAAAAAAACAACCATTGTACAACTGTATAGGTCCTCGTCCATCTCATGCCAGGGACTGGGTATATCTTGTGTACAGTTTATAGTGGCATCATATTCCTTTACCAGATATCAAACTCGAGAGACTTGCAAGACAGCTCAGGTTATAACTTACTACGAGGTCTGTTTTTTTAAAAAATAATAATCGTCAGTCCATATGACAATGCTTGCTGTTTAACTAACAGTATTCGAATCTCTGAGGGGCCGGGGCATTCCACATTTACCTTTGCTAGAAAGCACAGTGCAATAAATATTCTTTTTAAGTTATGCAATAATTTTGACATTATATTCATGTCCATTCCCCAAGACTAGATTTATATACACAACCAACTCGCTCTTGCAATATATTATCTGATGCGACATTGTGAAAGGTTCTCGTATGTTCGCGAAACAGGAAATACACGTCATAGCTTCCGTGAATCGAAAGCAAGGTTACTGGGGGCACGCAAAATACCGTAAGAAGAATTATATATTCCAAATGCAGGCATCATCATTTTTCTCTTGCACAAATAGAATAATCGGGCTGAATTTCCAGTCTAAAACCACCATGTTCTGGCAGCAAGTATCAAAAACCTGTAGTAATTTTATTATATGATAGGAGGTGAGTGAAATGGTTGTTGCAAGTTACCTTTTAAACCCAGTACGTGTGTAGGAAAAACTGCGTATAAGCTGTATCACACTCTCTCTGTCTGTGTGTCAGGTGGTCGTGTCGTTCGCTAGTTGTATGTCACAGCTTAACCCGTACTAGGTAATATTTTTACATGAGGTAAGTTGGCATACTCTGGTAGGGTATATGTTTCAAGCCTCTAGCTGTAGAGCCTATTTGCAAAAAATAAGTTTGGTAACACTACTCGTCGAAAGCAGCTCAAACAGTGTTGCTAGCTGTAGGTTAATTTTCCCGTTATACAATTGCAAGAAGTGAGTTGCTTATAGCCTATCTGGAAGGCTTGGTGTGTGTGTGTCCATGGCTTATGTCGTAGGTTAATAAAATTTGCAATAGATCTTGTGTGTGTTGGCAACCGTCAGCCCTTACATGTGATATAGCAGCCTTACTTATTGTAAGACATAGTGTGTATGTATGAGTGGGGGAGGTTAGTTTAGTTCACGATAGATCGACCTGTCACGCTATGACCAATTTCTGCCTTTGAGTCACCTGTAAGGTTATATGTGGGTGGGTGAGGGAGCTTAGTTTAATTCACGATAGATCACATTTTAAATTTGCTCACTCTCTCTGTGTCTGTGTGTCAGGTGGTCGTGTCGATCGCTAGTTGTATGTCACAGATTAACCTAGGTAATATTAACTGTACTTCAAAAAATAAAATTGTGTGTATCTCATGTCGAACTGGAAACAAAAAAATCAAACATTAAGCATGCATGCAGATTAATTAAGCTGTAAATTTAAAATTTGGCCTCCCCCAAATCGCATTTCATACATACATACATGTGGAGGACCCGTGGCCCACCTCCCAAGAGGTTTGGTTAGCATGCAATAGATCAGTATGCAATTTAATATCCTCGTCTAGTACGCTGCACTTCTTTGCAGTGCAGGTGTATCCCGGTGTCAGGCTGGTGAAAAAAAATAACATTCAACCGAGTAGACAAATAGCAGTGTTCAAGTTCAGAAGATTCAACAAATGCCTGTCTGCTGCTTTAAACATTCATTTGATTAGTTAACCACTCACCACGTGGTCATACACCACACCACATATTACACCTCTCTAAGACGTGGTGCAGACACCAAATACACTACATGACACCCAAAATCAACAAGATAGGTTGCACCGTGTAACCAACTAAACGCGTGAGTGCAGTCAAAAAATGCAGCAAACTAGACAAAGCTATTGAATCAAAATAATCACGTGGCATTCTTTTTGAATCTGACTTCACCCACCCCTCTTTTTTTTTTTTTTTTAATCCTTAATCGCAACAATAATTAACCGACTTTTTAAGTTTACTCTATGCACAGATAGATTAATCGGAGGACTGGGCATACAGTTTAAAAAAGAATCGGAATCCAGTAGGTATCGAACCCGGGACCCTTTGATTACAACGTGACAACTTATCGACAAGAAGAGATATTTTTTTGGTGACGTGGAGTACTTTATCTTTCGGGGAGTCAACATTATTTTTTTACTCAGTCGTCATATAACATGAACACACGCAAACATTCACATGTGCTTTTATTATTTTGTGTTCGTTAAGTACAAGTATATTCTTACATAAATTATTGTTTAATTTAATAAATTGTAAACTCGGAGCCTGCTATACTAACACTCCTTCTGTCTATTGAAAGCGAATGTTGCGTGCATGCGGAAATAACACAAAAAAAAAAGCGGATGGAAGCAATTTAAAATCAGTGGAGCAAGATTAGTATTACGAGAGCGTAAAAACATGTGCTTTCATTCAACTTCGAAAAATAAGAATAAATATGTGCATACAGAACACATATGCTTTCTTTTCACAGTTGTAAAATCATATAAATTGTACATGAAGTAAGTTACAAGAAGGCTCTCTCTTTTATGTCTGTGTATATGTTGTACAATTAGGTAAAAGTTGTTGTACAATTAGGTACAAGTTGTTGTACAATTATTTTCCCCAGTTGTCCGGTTGGAGTTGGGGGGGGGGGGCATAACACTGGTACTATTTGTAATCACAGTGCTTACTCATGTATTTTGTTTAATATTTTATTTCAAATTTACTGTCAGAAACTAGTGTTGCCAGTTCCTGGATGTAGGTTTACCTACTCTGTTGGTTGTCACTGTCAAGCTTCCAGTATTCGTACAGCATAAAAAGCTATAACCCCCCTCTCAAAATATATACATTGTATACGCCAATTCTTGCTGTGAAATTTCTATGCTGTTTAACCTAATAGAATTCGAATCTCTGAGAAAACCAAGTACTAAGCTTTAGCATTCCATATTAGCAAAACCTTTATACGTACGTATTTATAACCTCAATTTACTAATCAAAAAATCCCCCCTAACCAACCAATTAGCACATTTATATGACCTTCTATAGAGGAAGAAGACATAACATTTCCGAGCCGGTATTATTAATATAACATTCTTAACAGGTTAATGCATCAATTTTTAAGCAAACCAAATTCAAACAATTCTTGTGACAAAAAAAAACAAATAATTAGGAAATTCTTTTTAACCAAACAATCAACACAAATCTCTCTTTTTTATAGAGAAAAAAAAAACATAACATTCCTGAGACAGTAATAGTAAACACTGTCGTTTGAAATTAGAAGAAGATTAATCACACGAGCATCATCATCGTCGACATCGCTTATCCTGACAGGATGCACGACATGTTTATCCAACATATAGGAATACACGTTGATGATTAAGCGTTTTCCTTCTGCATCTCGTGCTCATATTTCAAATTTTAATATATCAGAAATAGTCACCGGGTATTCGATGCCAGATATTACACTTTCAAAACTCAAACTCGTATTGTTTGTAATATCCAACCCACTGTGGATTATTTTTGCAATAAACAGAATGCAGTGCAGCCAATATACACCTCCGATTGTTACAATAAGACTTTACTGCCGGGCAAACTGCTCGAAATAGACGCCAAACAGAATACAGCTAAATTGATAATAAATAGCATGTTATTTGTTTGGTTTGCGTCACAATACGGAAATAATAAGAAGCACGCGCGTGCGTGTGTGGCACATCATTCCCCCAAGAGAGGTTTACAAAAATCACAATATATAAACATTTGGTCCCCCGGGGACTTGGAAAATTACAATAAGAGGACATCGCTCACCACTGTTGCCAGCCATAAATCTCTCTCTCTCTTCATCTTACAGCAACCAACACACTCTAGTTAATAATACTACATATTATACGCACACACACACACGCATACTATATTACCATCCATCCATCCATCTCTCTTTTACGGCAGTATATATGTTTGTTGCCGGCTCTTCTTGCCCAGTGTATGTATGTTACGCCAGTATATAAATTAGCTAAACCCTTGCCAAGTAAAAAAAAGCTGTAGGTAAATATTAGCAACATTGTCAGTTGTTTAACTCTTCCCCCTCTCTCTCTCCTCTATCTTTTTTTTTGTAAAAAGCTATGGCAAAAATACTAGTAGGTTGGCAAATTGCTTTATGCACTGTAAGGCAAGCCTCAAGCAAAATTGCCAGCTCCTTGCTTTAGGTGGTTAGACCAAAACAAAAACCTTGGTGATTTTTTTTCGAGTAGGTGTTGGCAACACTGCAAGCCCCACTTCCGGTTGCAGAACTCTCAAGCAATATTGCCAGCTCCTTGCTTTAGGTTAGGTTAGACCAAGAAAAACCTTGGTGATTTTTTCGAGTAAGAAGTTGGCAACACTGCGAGCCCCACCGAGCCCCACTTCCGGTTTGTGAACTCTCAAGCAATATTGCCTGCTCCTTGCTTTATGCTAGGTTAGACCAACAAAACCTTGGTGATTTTTTCGAGTAAGCGGTTGGCAACACTGCGAGCCCCACCGAGCCCCATTTTCGGGCGTGGTACGAACCCACTACCACTACTGATAGCCTTGATTATATTTCAGGCCGGAAGAGAATAACGTAATTTCATCTCACTTGTTTAAATTTTATTGCATTGATGGGTGTGTTTATATATACACCCCTCCCCCCCGCCCCACACACACATATAAATACATACATACATATATATATACAAGACACACACACACACACACACATACACACATATACATATATACCAACAGTAAAAATCATATAAATTGTCTCTCAAATTCCTCCCAACAATTGTTCATGCAGTTAAGAGAAAACCTTTTAGCAGCAGTACTTCTCTCCTCGGTAATATAAAATGCATTACAGAAAACAAATTGCGAGCAAAGCGACCAATAAATTTTCAGATCCAAATTTTTGCAAAATGAAAACAATGTCGATTTAATATGGGGAAAAAATTTCATGGAGCGCCATATTATTCTCTTTTACAATTTTTTTCATTTAGATCGTTTGGCGTCCAGGGTTAACTCCCGCCGACCCCTAGCTACGGCTCTGAACTTGAGTAGACTGCAAGAAAAGCAGACATTGCGAGCGAAGCGAGCAAGAACATTTTACAAAAGGTATTAATATTTGTATAAAATTTGAAATCAAGGGGGCAATTGCAGCTCTCTCCCTCCCCCCCCCCCCCCCCCCGCAGGTGCTCTTGGCAGTCAGGAAGAAATAATGCAAGAAAGACGTGAAAACAAAATCCATCTTGAGTATCCATTTGTCCTGCTACTCTTAGATTCTGCTACTCTTGGTTTCCTTTACTTCCATGTTTGCCCCCTAAAATTGATTTCCGTTCAAGGTTGTGGGGGGCTGTGGTTTCGCCACTGCACCCCCTTCCCCCGTAGTTGCCTTTAGTGTTGCTCACGAGACGAGACTTTGGCCTGTCTCGTCTCGTGGAAATGCTGTGAAATGCTGTCTCGTCTCGAAAATATTCGTTTGTCTCGGGACACATGATCAATCTCGTCTCGTCTCGAATTTTTAAAAGCCTGTCCCGTCTCGTCCCATGGGCAACACTAGTTGCCTTGAACTTTCATCGGCTTGAAAATACTTAATTTTCTTTAAGAGTATAATATAGTTTAATAACGGCGATAGGATTCATCTATCCTAAATTTCTAGGTGAAAATATAATAATATAGGGGCATAGATGTCTGAAAGGGAGGCAAGGATTGCCACATCTTCCCCTTAGAAAACGAATGTCAACCAAAAAGTACGTTTTCACATGTATAATTTGATTTCAGTCATAATAATTTACATTAATTATTAGGACCTCCCCGAAGGCGCAGTGGTAGCGTCTTCGCCTTGTAATCAAGGGATCCCGGGTTCGATACCCGGTGGAGGCACAAGTGGTTCGGATCCCACTTTAAACTGTAGGTCCAGTCCCGATTAGCCTTACTGTGCATAAAGTGGACTTAAAAAAACAACAAATACAATCAAATCAACATTAATTATTATAATGAGGATGCAGGAATGCGATAATGCAACACTATTATCGGGGTAATATGCCCCATGGAAAAATACCTTGCTTGTCTCTTCGTGGAAAAAATCTGCAGACGTCCATGATTAGGGGTGCATTTGTCCTCCCCCTGGCCCCCTGGGCGCACGCCTATGATCCCCGTGATGGAATATGTAGTGCAAATCCAGGGCTTTAAGTTCAAATTTGTTTTGTTATTGTTTTTATTAGTAATTACCTCAGTTTTCTTCCTCTGAAGTTAAATTATTCATGACGACGATTTATGATTACATTAAAGACATGAATGAACATACACAATGAATCCATTTTGGTCGGAACTCGAACTCGGAACCTTGTTCGGCAAGAAATAAAAATATCCATAAGGCATGAGTGTTTCATTGGAGATGTTCCTCTACTTCCGTCATTTTATCACTAATATATTTCTTTAATATACAATAATAAGTCACAACTACCTAAAAATAAATATTATTTTGATTTTCACATGCATATGTTTTTTTACGGTTAGAGTGTGAACTGGCACCTGTTTATTTAGATTGTTCTTTATGTTTCGTGTGTAGTTAAAGATAGGAAATATGCTTGAGGAACGATTAGGGCTATAAGAATTCCGTCCGTGACAGAGTGGTTAGCACAGTGCGCTACGATGTCTGATGTCCTGGGTTCGAATCCCGTCTTGCGTATGGGTGTTTTTGTGAGTGCCCCTTCATCAATTTCATCATATCACTCATCCTCGTCGTCGCGATTAGCAAGAGGTGAAAGAAAAACGACGCTAAATAAGAAAATCAAAAGACTTATAAGAATCATTCTTATTTCCGGACGTGTCCTACATTTTATAGTTGTGTCTGGCCTCCGGAAGGAATTTGAAAGAAATCTCAAATGTCTTATACGTATTTTGAGCATCACGTAACTTCAAATTAGATGGAGAAACAGAAAAACTGAGGGAAGTCTAAGAAAACGTGGTTCCTTGGAGAAGTATGCTTAAATCAAAGAGTGTGCATGGTTGCTACTGGACGTTCGGAAAAGTAATTACAATCCCAGCTCAGAAATTACTTCACGATTTTCTAGATCCGGAAAAGTCCGGATATATGTATAAAAATGCTTACTTTGTGAAGTTTTATCGATATAAGTGTCGGTAATTTGTTCGAAGTAACAAGTAATTTTTCTCCTTATTGGAGAAATAAGGCACACAATTCTGTATTTTTCCCAGTGTATAGTAGTTTTTTTACATATTAATAAACAAAAACTTCCAGACTTTGTTTACTAAATTGTGAATTTTTTTCCTTCCCGAATTCATGGATTGTTTTCTCTTCCTGGCCCCACATCGACGAAAAACGTTCTGTCTTAAATACACAAGTTGAAATCACATACAGCCGTGCTATTAATTAGCAGTTGAGGAATTTTGAACTCAACCGTCCACTTCAACATTAATTTTTGAGCTGAAGATGTGTCATATTCTCGTTATATGCTAAAATGTCTTAGTAACCTATTATATTTACTGCAAATGCGTTCGTGTCCAACATTTTGAGACAATTTGTCCTACTTTCCGCTGACGAGTGATCTGATAGCCCTATGTGTGATGAGAACTGTTTCTACTCAATTTCTGATATAATTTATTCCAGCATTTCCTCCAACTTCTATTACCTTGTTATTACCTCCAATGCTTACACGACTTTTCCTTCGTGCTCGACCTTTGGGTTCAGAAATGTTTACATCTCCCGCGTGTAAATAGCAGGCAACAACACTCTGGAAGACCATAATGTATACAACCTGTTTACTACATATTTTACGAATATATTACGTAGAATGTTAGCTTGATATAAGTGTGGATTGGAACGAACGAAATAAAATACCTGTTTTATACGCACACTGGAACGAGCGCAGGCCTGCTGTGAGTCACTCTGGCAGTGAAGGTCACTGATCGAAGCAGTTGGTGCTTTCTTACTACAAGCAGGCGCCTTATCTTTCCTCAAGGAAACACGGAAATCTTAGTTACTTTCTTTCGCCAGACTAATGGTGAACATTTACAGGAACGTAAGGAGTAGTATCGTATTCTATTGGAATTAGATTTCGTGGTGTTTAAAAGATATCATAACAATATGTAAATCTCTTTTGTGACCTACACTGAACTTATTTTAAAGTTTCATTGACATGTGAAAGCGGAAATTTAGAGATCCTTCTTCCTTACGATTTCTAAACAACCGAAGAGTGTGGGGAACGTGAAACTACTTATTGTTCGCATCAACGATATGCATTACAAATGGTCTCTAATCAAAATACCCTATTACATCACAGGAAGTGATATTTAAAACAATTCTACCACGTATCCAACGTAACCAATATTCAGATTGATTCCAAGCTTCTGTTCGGGTTATTTTGTGTCGCATTTTTACCTCTTGCGATAATCGCGACGACGAAGATGATGGGTAATGATACGAATGCAATGCTACATCTAAGCCTCAACAGGTTTCAAAAATTGATCCTCTGGCTTTGTAGAGAGTTACGATGATTTGTATTTTTATTTTCATTTGGTATTTTAAGTCCACTTTATGCACACAAAGGCTAATCGAGACTGCATTTACAGTTTAAAGTGGGATCCTAACCACTGTGTCTCCACCGGGTATCGAACAGGGGACTCCTTGATTACAAGGCGACTCCTCTACTACAGCACCATCGGGAAGGATGAGAGAGAGAGAGAGAGAGAGAGAGAGTTACGGTGACTACGATAATGAAGAATTGAAAGTAGCAGAACTCCTAAGCTATTCTTTTGTCAATATTGGAATCGTTAATGAATGTTATGAATATCAGTTCAAATTGAAAAAAAAAAGATTTCCAGAGTGCCGTTACAAATCGTTAATTTTTCTCTTTCCACACATTACTTTGCTACTATGTAGATATTTGCATGCTAAGATGTAGAAAGTGCTGCATTTTCAGTGTTTGGAATTGCGATTTATTTCTGAGAATGGAGTGAGTAGTGGGAAAAGAATCACCTCACATGTTTGGATTATACCTCCCCGCGAAAAAGAGACACAAAATATATATCGGCTGTTGTTCTTTTAAGGAAATATAACATGTATGAATTGTCTCAAGAAATATTGGAGCCTATTCCCATCCCTACGGAACTTGGAAGAGAGCTTTGCACCAAGCCATGAAGGCGTATAGGGGGTGTGGAGTTAGTGGAGTTAGGACCCCACGCTTTCTTCATCAGGCCGAAGGTGGGAATGATGTGATCAGCACCACGCCCCTGGCCGCCATACCCCCCCCCCTTCCCCAGAGTTTCCTCCAGGTACCGACTTTATACGACTCTGGGTGGGCACCGAAGCAGCTTGAACAGGTGGACAAAATCCCGATTATCCCCCGTCGAGGAGCGAACCCAGATCTCTGGCATGGTAATAAAACGCCCTAACGACTGTGCTACTGCGGCACATACAGTAATTAAGGCAAGAATTGTTTTAGCGTTTCGTTCAACGTTTTTAGGGGAATCATTTTCGGAGATATAACGTGTAGCTCTTGTCGGTTCTGCGACCTGGCTTGAGAAAAGGCGATTTTCTGACGAACAACATTCCACCTGACAAGTCACGTGACTTTCCTACATTTCCTGTGCCTGTTGGCTTTTGCATGAAAGACGACTTGCTCTTGAGACAGACAGAATCACCCGATCACCTAATGGTGCAATGTGTGTTGCCTACCCTTCCGGCATTATTTACTGCCATTAAAGTCTTATGGGGAAGAACTTTTTTCCACCACTGTACACTCAATACGTCCGTGAGAATTAAAGAGTGATCGAGTCGTAACTGCAGGGCAAGTTGTAATGCTTTATAGTTAGCATAACATTCCGCCAAAAAGATAGACATATCGGATGGGAGGGAAAATTGTCGAGTGATGTTTTGAGATGGTACGTAAAAAGCGCATCCCACACCGTATGCAGACTTCGACCCGTTAGTATAAATAAAAGTTGATGTGAGCCACAATTCTCTATAATTTTCATGTCTGCCATGATCTTCATATTGTATCTCTACTCGGGGTTCTGTGTGAATATTCAGTTGATATATAAGTAGGTCCGGGTGTGTAAAGGTTTTGTGGTAAGCTTCGAGGTCAATATTGTAACACTGTAAGATAAAGAAACGTTTAGTGGGGGGAGGTGGTGTCGGGAGGCTAAACCATTGTCGTTGAATCGCAAATGTTTTATTAAAGAGATGAGCGTGTCGCGCCCACGATTTGAACAAATATTGCACGGTAAGTTTAATACGTCGGTGTGCCAAAGATCATTCATTGCTTTCTAAATATACACTAACATTAGGGCTGGACGGCATTAGTCCTAGACAGGTACGTAAGGCCAGTCGTTGTAATACGTCTATAGACGTAAGAAGTTTTGGATTGGCCCCAACATATGCTGGTGCTGCATAATCAAAGAATACGCGGAAACAATTTTTATAAAATAATAACATTGTGTGGGAGTTTCCTCCCCACTTTGTCGTGGAAATACAGCGAAGGAAATGAACAATTTTTAACCCCTTTTCCTTGAGATATTGTACCTATATGCCTTGCCCAATTTAGGGTCCCTACTATGGGGTGTATGTTTAGTTGGACCATCATTTTATATAAGATCGGGATGTGAACAGCATCATAAGCATGTTCTATGTCAGTGAATAGGCCAAAGCAATAATCTAGAGTAATCTGGCTATTTTGAATTTAAACTGTAAGGTTAGCTACGGCATCTTGGCTACCATGCTGCATGCGGAAACCGATTTGTGTTTCATGAACATATATGACAGTACCACGCTGGTGCGTAGGGTTGCCGTACAAGCGGTAATGGGCGAGTCTATAATTCTCGTGCTTCGTACCTTTAACTTCCTGTAAGCAAAGAATAAGCGGGTGGTATCCAGCAATTAAATCTAATAGTTCGACTTTACGTGCGGAGAAACTATTCACATTCCATTGTAATATGGTATATATTTCCGATGTCACCTTAGGTCGTGTCTTCGAGTAAAGTCAAAAGTTTGTCTGTCAAAAATTGAATGTGCTGGATGAGTCGAATTCGTTGGGTGTTGTCCCGTATGTGTCTAACAGTGTCCCACATGCTGGGAATCATATCTAATAGAGCTTGATACACCTCGCTTTGTTCGGCAGGTTGTTCATTAGTGTGTGAGTGTGGATTGTCATGCCTCTTGATCGGGTGCACATATGTCTGACGTTCGAAATGCTTGGAATGGGAATTGGTGTTATTAATAGGGTATGCGTTATTTCCTACGGATTGGGATGTCACTTCCTCTAGGTCGGTAAGGGTCTAGCAGGGGACTCTATTGCAACGTCATCGTCTTCCCATCGCTGACGGCGATGGATTTCTTTCCTCGGGGAAGGGCGGATTTTGGATTTCTTAGTGTTTCGTGGTTGAGAATTGGTCTTAAAGGGATGGCACCTTAAAGCGAGAAGAATCAATTGATGTTTGAGAATCCTTATTTTCAGTAAAGTCTCTGTCAGGTTGTTTACGTAGCGGAGAAAATATATTAGCATATGTTCTGTTTGAGGAGTGCAAAGTGTGATTAGTAAAGAAAGGTTTTATGCGGGAGGTCTGCAAGTCAATGAATGCCTCTTTCGTCACTCGGGGTGGAAAAACATCAGCGCGAGTGGGAGTGGGGAGGAATATGGCTTGCAGTTTAAGTTTCGCCTCCCGATGTGATATATTGTGTTCGACCATGCTTGTTTGAACAGCTGATTCCAACCGCCAGCTCGCACAGTTGCGGTCTAAGGCTGAATGCGGAAACTTGCAATTGATGCAAGACACTGTAAGTTCACAGTCCTCTGGGTGGGAGTCCATTCCACACTTGGCGCACTTTGGTTTTGATTTACAAACTAAATGTAAATGTCCGTACAAGAAGCATTTGGAACATTGTTGGACGGACCGTATATGCGGACGAACCTCGAATATTTCACTGTTAATGATAACTTTAGCCGGCAAAATATTATCGCAAAATGTGATGCAGAAGAGTTTTGTGGGAGCTAACTGAAAAGATCCATCTTCTTTCCACAGTTTTTTGCTCGTGCGCTTGGCCAGAAGGGCAGGGATAGGACTCTTGAAGCCATCGAGAACGTCCTGTTCAGACACGTCATGAGCTATGCCGAATATGAGTCCTTCCCGTTGAATTAACGATAATGGAATTCTCGGTTTGACTCCCATATCATACGCGTGAGAAACTCATTAGCAGTTTTAGCGGTGGGGAAAGTCACCCGAACGCGATTACGACCGCATTGTTCCACTAAATGTACTCGGACTTCCTTCTTACGGAGATAGTTACCAACACTTCCAGCGGCAAGAAATTTCTCGTTTTTGTCTATACCGTCAATAGGTCTATATATGGACCCGGCATATCCGTACCATACCAATATGTGGGAGGAATCTAGGGGGGACACATTAAGTGTATCATTTCGTGAGATTTTATCGGGCTGAATATCGTCCACTTCTTCGCGAGAACGTTTATTGGAATATTTCCCAGCGTCCATGTCGGAGTGCGATTCCGTGGTATGATTCCCGGCCATGATAGAACGGGCCTAATTCCCGGCCCCGTAAATTTAACTTGACACTCAAGCACAAGATCACTTCACAACACTCACTGGTTCACAAATATTTTCCCGTACAGGAAAAAGATAAGGAGGCAATTCGAACAGGTATATGGTGGTAGTTACTCAGGACCGCTATAACTACGGGTCTTGATCCTATCACGTCCAGTTTTTGAAACCGCTCGTCGTCGGCCAAGTCTAAATTCGTTCTCTCGGAACAACTGAGCCGATGGAGAGAACGCCACACTGCTCTCTAGCAGAGACATTTGGCAAATTACGTCATCGTCGAATAAACAGACGCGTAGCGTAACAGCTGTTCGAAGTTGGAACGAAGTTGTGAGGATTTTGCGTTGCGTAATATAATCAATCGCTCAAATGCGATCGCGCAACTAGGAAAAACGTCACAAACTCCCCGGCCTTACAAAACAAAAGAAACAGGGGAGAGCCACTGACACAAACCCCAAACAGACAAAATTTTACCATTATGAAATAGAGCATCAAAAATTAACTACCAAAAAACCTCAAGGATATACATATATTATAAAATATTCATAAACCGCGCAACTAGGAAAAACGTCACAGTATGACGGCCCACGGTCTTCTTGCCCGTGGCTGGCGACAAAGCACAAGCTGGTCTTGGAGAGATGGCCCTTGAGAAGGCGTGGTACAGAAGATGGCCAACTCGCATCTGCGTTAGCGGTTTCCTTGGCGAGAGCTGCGGTTCGGTTTCTCGAGCCAGGCTTGAGACCTGGGAGGTGCAGGAGGTCTTCGTCTGATAGCTGGTTTTCCCTTTGAGCTTCCACTGAATTCTGAGGTGCGACAACTACCGAATTCTAGTGCCTAGCTCTTCTAAGCTGCTGGCAAATACTAACTAGCTGCATGGTCAGCACTTCCGTATTTGCCAGCCGATGACGGGTTTGAACCCGGTAGTATCAAAGAATGCCGTGTCTCCTGACGTCATGTGTTTCCGCTATTTGTGGAATGTTAGGTTGTGTTGTAAATTGTCGCTTGACCGAGCACTGATGTCTGGCGAGAGATTTTACCTTTTTTACAGAGTCTCCCTTAAATCGTTCCACTATATACACACACATGGCCGTAGGCAGGAAAAAATTTCGGGGGGGGGGGTTCATCCATAATTGTTCCCATGGGCGTCGCCAGAAATTTGAATAATAGAAATAATAACAATAATTGTACAATAATAATTAAAATTTCATAATAATAAAACAATTTTATTCCATAATAATAATACTAATAATAATTATTATTATATTATTGTTATATCCTTGAGGGGGCTTACTCAATCCAGCAGATGAGTGAGCACAAGTTTCTTTTTGTTTTTTTTACGTTTCATACAGTGTGTACTGAATTGCACAATTATTATACTTCGTCATTAATCTTTAGATATCTTCAAGAGAAAAGCTTTAAAAGTTAGATGGAAATTTTAGTCATAAAGCTTTTGTTGTTTGACTTTAAAATTAAATTTTTGGAATTTTGAAAAGTGTGGAACCAGTTATTATTTTTAAAAACTTAGCCTGGTGCATGGATTGTAACCTCAATCGCGAACGTAATGCGCTACAAAACTGGAGATCCTAGGTTTGAACTCCTATCAAGGGGGATTTTCGACTTGATCGGACAGGGAATTTAAAAGCTGGAAAGGGAATTTTGGGACAATCATAAGGGAATCTTCAGTCTATATTCCCTGTGACGCAGGAGCAACACTGGAAAGATGACAGCAGAAGTGATAATGGAGGGGTCGCGGGTGGGTTACAATTCTGAGAATAAATCCTGTTTCACTCAAGTTTCAGAATTCCAAATGTATGACAATTCTAGCTCGATCGTTTCAACATTGTCTCCATGTATTTTTGTGATGCTTCGGAAAAAAAATTGAAAATTTGTTACAGATTTTGGTTTCTGAACTTCCATTAATCCAACATGTCAGAAGTTTCGGGGGGGGTTTGAACCCTAGAAACCCCCCTCTAAATACGGCCATGTACACACACACACACACATACACGGACATATACAGGGTAGTCACAAAGTGGGCGTACCCCCGTTTATTTTGGACACTACGATGATAATACCTGTGTCATTGATTAACCACCTCTGAGACTTCTTGGAGGCCCTTCAGAACATTATTGAGGGGAACGTCACTGCCCGGAAAAAGGTCTTATTCACACTTGCATCACAAAGTGTGCCAAGATATGGCTCAGAGTTCGGTCGTCCCACGAAAAAGACGGTCTCCATACCGATGTTCCGGACACTTAAACCATCAGGTATGTGTTCATATCAAGCATTGAACTATAACCATCGTAGTGTCGAAAATACAGGGGGGGGGGGAGGTTTACGGCCACTTTGTGACCTCCCTCTATATACGTATATGTACATTTACATACACATTTTTTTAAACCTTACAATTAATTATTGCTTACCACCATCAGAAGAAAGGCCAAGAGTACCAGGAGGAGTAGAGACTTGTTAGGTATTTGAAGGCTGTAAAGAGAAGTGTAGTAGTCGTGAGTTGACATTCTCGGGGTAAATTGGTGATAACTGATATTCAGCAGAAACTTCGACATTATTCCCACCTATCAGAAAGGAAGTAATATAATATTCAGTTAGCAAGTTTTATACAGGGTGAGGCAGTCAAACGGGAAGATTTAAAAAAACATTTAAAAAAAAAAATTCAACATGAATGTACTGTACATGACTAGAAATTACTAGTGTACCTGAAAATGTTAATTTTTGAATATGGTGTCAGTAAAATGGCGTCCTTGGTTTTGCACACATTGTCGGAGTGTCAGAGTAAATCCGCCCATGACTTTGCGAGAATCAGTCCGAAAATAATCCACACACTCTCCATAAAACGCCTCTTCATTCAGAAAAAGTAACAGTGTGGTGTGCATTATCACCTCGTGGTATCATCGGCCCCTACTTTTTCGAAAATGAACACGATAATACGGTGACGGTAAACGCTGGACTTTATGCGACATGCTGGTAACCTTTTTCCTGCCTGCCCTCGATGACTATGACCCAGATGAAGAAACACTCTTCCAGCAACTAGCCATACTGCCAGAGTGTCTATGGATGTGCTTAGACTCGCATTTCCTTGTCGTCTCATTAGCAGATTCGGCGCTATTCCGTGGCCTGATCGTTCACCCGACTTGACTGATCCTTTGGGGTTACCTCAAATCCAAAGTATTCAAGGACAACCCTCCAAAAACCAGGGATGATCTGAAGGAGCGAATTCGGCAAGAGATCCACAACATTTCGTTGGAGATGCTACGCAACGTCAAGAGCGGATTTATTCTGAGACTCCTACAATGTGTGCAAAACCAAGGACGCTATCTTACTGACACCATATTCAAAAAATGAACATTTTTCAGGTACACTAGTGTACAGTACATTCGTGTTCAAAATATAAATAATATTTGCTCTCTCTATTTTTTGTGAATTTTTTAAATCTTCCCGTTTGACTGCCTCACCCTGTATCTCTAGGTGTAGAATAGGTGTTCAAATATCTTAAGACACTTTTAGCCCATTTTTGACATTTTTAAAACTCTGTGCAGAGTACATTTTCGGCATTAGGAAATAAACTACACAGTTTCGTCCATGAAGTATGCCAGTAAAACCTTAAAATCGTGCTTTGAGGCGGCAAGGTTGTTGTCCCCAGTAAATTTAATTTTCACAAATAAATAACATTTCTCCTCAATATTTTATAGGAACTATGTACTTTGAAAGGTTCCTTTGGTTGTTTATTTTACTTCGCTTTTATGTCACTTTCAGCCAATCGCAACAACGAGGATGAGTGATGACAGTCACGTAGCCAAGGGGAGTGCTAAGGGGGCTGAAGTTCCCCCGAAATCCTACAAGTATCTAATTTAAATGTTAATTTTATTGTTAATAACATAAATAAAGTTATAACCATAGTAAAGACTGCATTACATCGAAAAATGTTTATTTTACAATAGAGGAACGAGGTTATATTCTTATATTCCAGCATTTAATCCAAAGAATAAATGGATCCACAGATTCCAAAAGTTATAGTTTTCTTTGTGACAGGTCACAGAATATATACTTTATAAGTAAAATTTACCACTAACTTCTAAAGCCTTTTTTAAACGAGTGTGTAAAAGTTAATAACATAATGCAATAACTATGATTTTCAGTACACTAGCTGTACAAAATATAAGAAAAATAATGGACAACAATTGTGTTAGATATTCACTGATACGGTGGATCGAGTAGCAATCTCTCTCCATTTATGTAAAAATAATTTGAATTGAAATTGGCATATTTTTAATAACTTGCAATAGTTATTATTGTAAAATAACAAAAATAATTATTGTCATTATTATTTGTACTAATCAAGTTTTATCTATGGCCTGACCCCCTCTACAAATATTTCTGGCGACGCCCGTGCTCTTAAGGGATGACCCCCCCCCCCCGAAATAAAATTCTGACTTCGGGCCTGAGTGTTGATATGATAATGTTAATCAAGGGACACTCACAAAGATCACCCATACCGAGGCAGGGATTCTCACAATATACAGAGAGCTACAGAAGAGTGTCTCATTTGACATTGGAACATTGTCATTAAGTTTGCTAAAGGATTCACAACAAACTTAAAAAAGTTTTGGCTAGAGAGGAAGAAGAACTGACCTTACCTTTTCGATGTATACCTTCAGCAGCTCGTCAGGCGTCGTATTTGTACAGACTCCCAAGGACAACTGATTCCCCCCCCCCCCCTATCTCTGTTCTCACTCTATAATAGTATTTTACAACGTAGAAAAACTAGCTTGAAAAGAGGTTTCTGGCAGAAAGTTGAGTCCATATCTACCATTGCGTGAGGATTCGAAAATGTTTCGATAAGTTGACTAGGGATTCTAGTTTTGTGTTTACGATAGCATTTCTCAACCCTTTGATGTCATTTTGGAAACCGGTTTCTATTGCTACATGCGAATCTGAATTTGTTGCAAAACAGGTTCAAGAAAAATATTACTATAAGCTAACAATTATAAAAATGAGCGACGATATGATGAAATCGCTGAAGGAACACTCACAGAGAGGACCCATGTCCAGGCCGGGTTTCGAGCCCTGGACCTCTGGCCTCGTATCGACAGAAAAATAAATGATTTTCACTCTTCTTGAGCAGCTACATAAAATCCTATAGTCCCTTTTTGTAGAGCAGAACGAGAGCTATAAAATTATATAATATAATCATTGCAGCCCCAATAATTCCCAAGATAATGTAGCGAAACCCGCGAAAGAAAACACAAACTTGAACAAAACCTATTCGGCAGAACCACAGTTCTCTCAGCGGTCCGCGCTCAACCACAGTTCTCTATGCGGTCCGCGCGCATTATATACAGAAGGTGCAGAAAAACAGAGAATTGAATAAAGGCATTTTATCAGCACCATTTTGTGCACCTTTTTGAAAATATTTTCAGAACCATTTTTGCTTTTTTCCATTTATAATTTTGCACCTTAAAATCCTTTCTCTGCTGATTACTCACACATCCAAGCATGTGTGTGTGTGTTGGCGTGTTTGGTAGCCTCACTAGTGTCAGGTTATGAGTATGTATACTCGCAGAGAGATACAACATACGCTCACCATTTCGTGAGAATTGCAATTTTGTAGTTCCTGGTAGGATACCCAATAGATCACAGTAAAACTTGAGCGTTTGGATATGGCAGACTTTTCAACCTACCACAGCCGAAACTTTGAAAACACATTTAGGGCAGTTAATGAGTGAGAGATATTCTGCCTTTTAAATGTAATTGTATAACCTCAGAATATGTCATGAGTAGGGATGAATGCTTCAAATTGTGACGGTCCTGTGAATCCGCACAATATGATTATATGTTTATTGAAATTATTAATTTCATATTATAAAAATCACTTTATATTAACGTTTAAAAATATGTATAATTATTACTTTGTACAACGTTAATTATGTTTTATGTTATTTATTGCACTATACGCTGTATAAACGAGATATTTGGAATTCTAATGTTGCTATAGAAACAAGAATCAATAGTCATTGTGTGGTAATGTGTGTGACTAAAAATGGAAATATAGGGAATAGTGAACTGCATATTGCTCAGTTATTTCACTAATAGAATAGACCCATAGAAGTTGTATCTTCACCTTCGCGTTTTAGTTTCAAATATATATGAACGAAATGTAATCGTGCAAATGATTGACTTGTGAATGTCACAGTATAATTGGTGGTCCAATATTGTGGAACGTTATCAGCACGATCTTGAGTGATGTGTTTTGCGTAAGTGTTAACTTACACCATTGTTCTCGTGAATCTAGTTTGTACATAAATTTATATTATGTACGCATTAAGTAATCCTTATAATCTGAGATCCAAAACAAGTCTTACAGCTAGATCTATCAATTGTGGTGATGAACCTGATGAATCACAAAATAAGAATGGTGCCATGAATATGGTGAAGTGCTGCAAAGATCCCGATAAGGAAAGGTTGGTAGCTTGTGAAAATTGTGGCCATTGGTATCATTTACAATGTTTGGGTTTGTCCGATAAGCATTGGGAGTTATACCAGTTAAATGAAAATTATTTCTGTACAGATTGTGATCCATCTTATGATCCGTTCAGTATTGAAGCTTTTGTGCAATGGAAAAGAAGTCAAGAAAATGTTCAAGAAATTGACATTCGTCCTTCTGTGTTGGCAGAGACGTCAACGGGGCAAAGTAATGTTCCTTTTCAAATGTTTGATCTGCTGGCAGAGTTAAGAAAAATCAGCGAGTCACAACAGATGGAATTTACAAAAATTAGGGAAACTCAAGATTCTATGAGGCAAATTCAAGAGTCTCAACAGCTTGAGTTTACAAAAATGAGGCAAACTCAAGAGTCTCAACAACTTGAGTTTACAAAAATGAGGCAAACTCAAGAGTCTCAACAGCTTGAGTTTACAAAAATCAGGGAATCTCAACAGGAAATTCAAAATTCACAGCAACTACTCAAGCTTGACTTCCAGGAATTGAGTACATCGTTACGAAGGAAATTAGCTGAAGTTGCCGAGTCCTGCAAATTAGCAACACGTTCATTACATCAGGAAATGGAAAGAGAAGTGCAAGGACTAACAGAGAAAATCGAGGAAGTCAACACTACTTGTACAGAGAATTCTGATAAACTTGCAGGATTTACTGATCAGATTACAGAATGCCAGAACAATGTTTCAGGGTTGTCTCGGCAAGTTCAAAGACTTGAAGTCGTTGTGAGCAAGGACGAAGTAACTAAGCGCGTGGAAGCATGTGAGGAAAATATTGCTAAGTTGACATCTAATATTTCGACTAATGTTGAATCAAGTAATCCTGTACAAGTTTACAGTTCTCATGTGAATAGTAACTGTCAACCTGGTATTCCTGCACGGAACCTAACCTCTCCTAAATCATCTGATTCTTCAGCGTGTGATGTTTCTGATGATGAACACAATCGCATTTCTTCACAAAGACACAAACGTTCTAGAAATAATCGAGTGAGAACTAGTAATACTAACAAGTTATGCCAATCAACCCGTTCCTTATATTCTGATGGTTCTGGTCAGGAAAGAAAGAGGCAAGTAAACCAAAAGTCAGCAAATCCGCAGAATCATCGATGTGATTATCCTGACAATTGTATGCGATCGCTTACTCAAGAACCTCGACGGTTGGTAAGATTGAAAGAACTTACTGTTCTTCCTAAATATTCTGGAGATCCTGAAAATTCAAGTCCACGTAAGTTTATTAAAACTTTAACGTCCTACTTAGACTTACTTCAAGTTCCTGACATGCAAAGGCTTGAATGTATTACTAATTGTTTTCAAGGACCTGCAGAAGGGTGGTATAATACTCATGTCGATTCGTTTACATCGAACAAACAGTTTGTTGACGAATTTCTGAATCACTACACGTCTTATTCGTTAACTCAGGCTCAATTATCTGAACTTAGAAGTCGTAAATATGATCCTAAATCGACGAGTAGTATGGAAGTTTTGGCTATTCGTACGCATTCAGCATATTATAATTTAGTTGATCGTCCGAATGATGCAGAAGTTATTGATATTTTAATCAATCAGTTGCCTACATCTATTGCACAAACAATATTAGCTGCTAGATTAGTTAAAATGGATGATGTAATTGCGTTACTAAAGAGGTTGGATTTAGTGAATTCAAGATCAAACAAGAGTTTTAATGTTCATGATAATGTACGTGAAAAAAATTTCCGACATGATGGGAATAATTCTAAAAGTTTTACCGACAATAATAGTGCAAGGGCAAAACTGAGAGTTCAGAGTGTTGCTAAAAGTTCCTCGTTTGTGAACGATGATGAACCTAATGGAAATCAAGGTTCAAGACGTAGCGTAAGACCTAATGATACTGTTCATTTTGTTTCTTCTAGCGATGAAAATAAAAGAAATAAGATTCCACGTACAGATGTTCCGTTTGTTGCTGAAAACCAACAATCAAACTCCAGCCAGAAGACGATGATATTTAATAGAAATAATAATTTTGGGAAACCTAACCTAACTAACAGACCATATAATCGTTACAGACGTAATGGTGCAGGAACTCAAAATTTCCTGCAAAATAGAAGTCCACAAAGCTCACGATACTTCAACAATAATGGTAGATTTATGAGCAACAGTTTCAATGCCAGAAACGAGCAAGAACAACAGCAATTTACACTGCGTCCTCACTCTCAGTTCTCTAACAATAATTTCCACTCATTCCAACCATGCAGTGTATGTGCCAATTGCGGATATTTGTCTTCTCAGTTGTCAACGGGAAACAGTTGCAATGCAACTGCAGTGGCGAATACTCCATTAAATGAAAATGCTCCATCTTTCGATCCAAGAGAAACTTCTTGTAAACAGTTCATTTCTTCTGTCCCTGAAGCAACATTAAACGAACGTCGCGGGTGAACGTGGACCAGTTTGCTCGCACTAACATAATGGAGGGTCCGTCTAAATCATATCGTAGTGATAATATAGGCACAACAGTATGCTGTATTAAGTAATTCCGTTTTACCTGAAGTTGATCATTGTTATCCACTTTCAATATTTTTTCAATTAGATTGGTACGAAGATGAACCTACTTGGATTTTAAATGATACTGGTATACCTACTCCTATTACTGATCAACCTTTGATCACAGGAACAGTTTGCAGTATTACGATACAGTGTGTCATCGACAGTGGAAGCCAGTGTAATTTAGTCAGTTATGAATTATGGTGCAGTATAAAATCAATTATTCCGAGTGCCAAACTGGATACAGTGGATCAACTTAAGTTATTGCCGTTTGCAGGACATCAGAAGTTTCGTGTTGCTGGTCGGAAGATTATAAGTATTTCAATTAACTCGGAAGTTTTTACTTTGGAGATGTTTGTATTGAAGCAACTGCATGCTGAATTATTTCTCGGAATACCATTTTTAAGGCAATACAAAGCTGTACTCGATTTTAGAAGAAACGAAATTAGTTTGATGGCGTCTACTGGTTCCGAATTGGTTCAGCCATTTAACTCTAGCAAAATCACAACTGATAGGGATCGCTGCCAGATGCAGGAAGTTACTATAGTCAAAGAAGCAGAAAATTTACTTGTCGTTTCTCTAGATCAGATCACAACGAAGGTGCGGTCGTGTGAATCACTCAACACGGAGCAGCAGTCTCAGCTTGAGAATCTAATAATAGAATATCATAGTTTGTTTTCTGATCGACCCCGATCTGCATTCGTAGAACCTTATCAAATTGAACTAGACACAAAGGAACCAATCAATGCACCTATATATCCTGTACCGTTCGCCAAAAGAGCAGCGTTGGAAAGGGAACTAGAGAAATGGAAGGCCTGGGGAATAATTAAAGAGATGTCTTCGCCTTATTTAAACCCAGTACATATCGTCCCAAAATCTAATGGTGAGTGGCGTCCAGTGGTGGATTTTCGTCGCCTAAACCAACATGTAATTTCACCACTTACCCATGTTGAACCTATAAACGAGCTACTTCAACATTTTAAGGGTGCAATATATTTTTCTTCGATTGATCTCTCCTGTGGATATTTCCAAATACCACTTACGCCCGACTCATATAAGTACACAGCTTTTTCGTATCGAGGACGACAGCACGTGTTTTGTTACTTGCCATTTGGTATAAAATCAGCTGTTTCTGTTTTTGTTGAGAGAATGAATAAGGTGTTTGGACCAGAGACTCATTCATTTCTGATGATATATGTGGATGACATTTTAATATTTAGCCCAACAATAGAGAAACATTTTGAACATCTTGATTATGTTCTACAGACCTTGCAGATGACGAACATGTCCATAAAATTTGCCAAATGCAAATTTTTCCAAACGGAAATTAAGTTTTTGGGTCATGTGGTGTCTGGTTCCGAGATTAAGGTCGATCATGATAAAGACTCAGCTATTCTACAGTTTCCTGTTCCTCAAAACAAAAAGTCACTTTGCAAATTTTTAGGACTGGCAAATTGGAGGAATCGTTTTATACAGGGATTTTCAGATATCGCTAGTCCATTATATCATCTTTTACGCAAGAATGTGCCATTTTATTGGACACCTCAGTGTCAAGAAGCTTTCTTGTTATTAAAGAATGCTCTAATTTCAGCACCAGCATTGAGTCAACCCGACTTTGAGTTGAGGTTTTGTGTTTCTGTTGATGCAAGCCAGAAAGGATTAGGTTGTGTACTTTGGCAAGTTGATAATGATGAAATTCGTGTCATACAATACGTCAGTCGTTCTCTTAGAGGAACAGAGATTACATATAGTACACACGAATTGGAATGTTTAGCTATATTATTTGCTCTGGAGAAATTTGCTATATATCTAAAAGGAACTGATTTCAACTTATATTCAGATCATAAGTCGTTGTCTTGGCTTAAAACTGCACAATCACTTAATTCTCGTCTTACGAGATGGGCTCTCAAACTGCAGTGTTTTGATTTCACGTTATATCATGTCCCAGGAGTTTCGAATAATATTGCTGATACGTTGAGCAGATTTCCGCCTTGTACTACTTATTCTGCACTTGATGATAAATTATATATCAATCAAGTAATTATGGAAGATTCACAAGATGATACTTCTTCTATTTGGTTAAAAGCTCAACGAGCAGATGAAAAATGCAATAATATAATTTCTCACCTGGAAGATAGTACAACGGATAAAGACTTTACAAAGTATCTTCTTCACAACAAAATTCTTTTTTATAAACCCAATTCAGATGAAATTTGTAAACTTGTAGTGCCACGTGAGCTTATACCTTTGGTATTGCACAAAATGCATGATTTAAATGGACATTTTGGTTATCAGAAGGTTTTAACAGGTTGTAGAAGAGCATATTTTTGGCCGTACATGAGAAAATCAATTAGAAATTACCTGAAAGATTGCTTAGAATGTGCACGAACAAAGATTGTAGGTCGGCCGTTGCGGAGAGATGAATATCACGTCGTTTCTCACAAACCACACGATTTCCTCTCTATTGATTTAATCGGAAAATTACCAAGATCACGTACATATGAATATCTCCTCACAATTGTAGACGTTATGTCAAAGTTTGTTATGATTTATCCGTTAAGAAAAGCGACTGCCAGGGAAATTATCAATCGTTTTGAAGAACAATATTTTAAACACTACCCTGTATGCAATGTATTATTATCAGATTGTGGAAGCCAATTTACATCAAATGAGTGGAAAGCCTACATGGATTCAAGGAAAATTAAGCATATTACTACCACTACATACAATCCGAAATCTAATCCTATTGAGAGGTACAATAAGGAGATTGTTAGATTACTGCGATTATTCTGCAATGATAATCACACCGGTTGGTATCCAAAAATAAATTCTATTATTCAGTTATTAAATCATTCATGCTCTTCAGTTACCGGATTATCTCCTAGTGAACTTTTCTTACATGAAGATATGAAGGACTCAATATTTGAAGAAATCGGCTGGCCAGAACAAATTAAATCTTTGCCATGGAAACGCAAATTGTTTTTAGCAGAAATCAAGACTAGACAATCTAGAAGAAGTAGAAAGATTAAGAATGCATTGAACTCGATCAAACTTCAAACAGGAGATTTGGTTATGATAAAAAATAGGCAAGTTAGTTCTAAAATTAACAGCCAGATTCATAAATTGTTCAACTTGTATATTGGGCCATTCCTTGTCAAGGAAATTAAGGACAATAATGCAATTCTTTACACAATGAACCAGCAATATTATGACAAGGTGAACTTTTCAAATCTTCGAGTGTTTAACTGTTCGGAAGAAAAGAGGAATCAACTCTTGTCTGAAAATTAAATTTATGAGAGTAGATACTGGAAAAAGGAAATCATTCTGTTTATTATTTTGTACAATTGAATGTTGTATTATGTTCTGATTTGTTATTACCTGTTAGGCACAAATCTGTTTATGTGCACGTTGTTGTCGAATGTCAGATAATATTCTCCATTTGTAACTTTGTTGTAGTTATGTTGATACACATCTGACTGATTTATAAATGAAAACTCCTCCTCGTTGTTTCGTAGTTTTCATTTTCCCGGGGGAGGGGAATGTTGTGACGGTCCTGTGAATCCGCACAATATGATTATATGTTTATTGAAATTATTAATTTCATATTATAAAAATCACTTTATATTAACGTTTAAAAATATGTATAATTATTACTTTGTACAACGTTAATTATGTTTTATGTTATTTATTGCACTATACGCTGTATAAACGAGATATTTGGAATTCTAATGTTGCTATAGAAACAAGAATCAATAGTCATTGTGTGGTAATGTGTGTGACTAAAAATGGAAATATAGGGAATAGTGAACTGCATATTGCTCAGTTATTTCACTAATAGAATAGACCCATAGAAGTTGTATCTTCACCTTCGCGTTTTAGTTTCAAATATATATGAACGAAATGTATTCGTGCAAATGATTGACTTGTGAATGTCACAAAATATAATGTTTGCTTTTTATTTATATTAATATTTGTTATCTATCCTGAATAACAGTGTATTCTTTGTCGCATAACTTTAGTCAGTGTTTTTATAGCGATATGTGCAAATTGTCTTCGATCTGTCCATGTGTAAAACATGGTAAGTGACATTTTGGTCATTATTGAGTTATAAAGTAAAGAAATCCATCCTTCAATTTCCAGTGAAATTGCCATGTCATACAATTTGCTTTAGACTCAGGGAAGCCTTTTGGAATTGGTAAACACAACACGAAAACAATTTATCTACATTATAGCTTCTAATAACCTTTTTTCTTAATTAACTCTGAAATGACCAAAATGTCCCTTACCATGTTTTACACCCGACTCCTTCATTTAGAATGAATATATTTGAAAGTACGTAATAGGAATATGTTTAAAATGTTAATCAGGAACTGTGATACCCTTATCGCTGCTTTAAACATAATTTACTTCACACTTACAAAAAGAGAGTGTCAACCTGTTCTCTGTTTTCTTGATTGTTGTAACTTGTAAGCAACAAATTGATTTGGATTCAATAATCACGGAAGTAAATCAACTCTGGATGTAATAAAATTCAGTTGTAGTGAACATTCGGTAATAGTGAACCAGCTATCTCCATCAGTAAGGGTTTATTACAAGAGGAGCTGAATGTATCTCTTTAAATACATTCGAGAACTGGAACTTTCTAAAACAGCTTTGAGAATGGAAACTGTCAATACTTAGAGAGCTATAAAGGAATTTGGTGTTCTTATTTGACATCCAAACATTACAAGTTTCAAAAGGATTCACTACATACTTAAAAAAGTTTTGACTAGAGAGTAAGAAGTAAGTAGGCTACTTACTTTTTTAGTTTGCATCTTCAGCAACTCTTCAGGAGATGTATTTATACAGACACCCAAAAAGGATAAGTAGTTCAATATCCATATCTGCCATTGCGTGAGAATCCGAAAGTGTATAGATAAGTTGAGCAGATCTTCTCCTTTGGTGCTTATTACAGCATTTCTAAACCCTTTGATGTCATTTTTAAAACTCGATCCTATTGCGAAAAGTGAAACCGAACTTGTTTCAATGCAGGTTCTTGGAAAATGTGACCATAAGCCGATAATAATATTGTATTATCATTATAATCTTAGGGAGAGACATGTTGGATTTGATTATTTTTATTTTCTATCGTTGTTTTCTCTTCTACTTTCGGCTAATCGCGACGATGAGGATGAGTGATAATTTGATGAAATTGATGAATGGATACTCACAAAGAGTACCAATGTCCTGTCCGGGATTCTAACCCTTGACCCCTGACCCCACAGAAATCGGCACTCTTACATTCGATCCACCAAATGAGTGATTATCCAGCCCTATTCTTTTCATAATTTTTACATTCCATACAATTAATATACCAAATTGCATAGGTATTAAATGTTATTATTAAATTTTACAAAAATTGTTCAAGAAAAAACGTTTAAAAGGTAGGAAGACATTTTAGTGAAGTTTATATTGCGTGCTTTTCTCTCAAAAACTCTCATTTGGGGAAGCTTGACATTTATTTATTCTTTGCGTAAAGCGGAATTATAAAAAACCCTTAAGGGGAGGAGGGACAATTACGCCCCAGGCATGCATTTATTCCAATATCGTCGGAATGAGCAATGCTACTAAAAAGATCTCAGCCAGAAATGAAGAGTATGAATTTCTCCCCTGTGGCAAGTAGAAGCGGTTTCCTAAGTTGATTATTAAGGCTTATACGATTTTTGAAAAATATGATGAATTAGCATTTACAGAATCCCATATATTCCTTATGGAGGATCAACTTTAAATTCAAATTACGGCTAAACCAATGGGAGTTTTTACTTTTCCTAGGAAAAATGTCATCTTTAATGGATCCTCTACCTCATCATATGTTTCTTGCCACCATCGGAAGTTTGATATTCCCAAGAGAACGAATAAAGTAATTCTCCCATATGCGTAATGTTAAATTTCTGCCTGTTTCCTACAGTCATCCCGACACAGGCTTCACCCCTCAGCAGCTCGCCGCGGAGGGTAGTGGGGGAGGGGCGAGAAGAGGTCTGTCTGCTGGTCACCGAAGGAGAAACACATGTTCGTTTTAGAGGGAAAATATTTCTGGAGTGTCCTCCAGAGTAAACAAGCTTGCAGGATGGGATTCGCGAGCCAAGGTATGTTAGGCAAGAATACCCTGGAAGCTCTGGAAAGTAGAGAGGGAAGAAAAATAAAAGCAGATAGCTGGGAATATATTTCAGGAAGAAAAGCAGTAAACAAATATAACGTTTCTTGTCATATGCAGTAACGTACTTGAACAAGCCTGGAAAATTACGGACAGAATGCAGTAGAGGCATAAGCATAATTAAGTAATTCGTCATGGATTTGGTCTCAATGTACATGTAACCGAACAAATACATATTTACTAGGGCTGAGCCGATGCCTAAGTATCGGTAGATACCACTGGTATCGGTTTCGGAAAGTATCGGTTGGAATTTATTAACCGATACCGGCCGATACTCTTGCGGGATTTAGTCTTCCACGGGCTCCGCAACATTGTTGAGACACTTTCGTGGACTCGAAATATACTGTAAAATATGCAAATTTCGAATTTTCCTTCTATTTTGCACGTTTTCTGTGAAAAATAACTGAATTTTGGGATAACGTAACCAAGGATATATTTAGGGCGGTCCGGAACCTCCCGAAAGAGTTATCTTTACTTATTCATCTTACACTCCAATTTTCGATCCAATGCATTTCTAACGTTTGTTATTATTAGGGCTAGGATATTGATGACCTTAAAATTGCCAAAAAATGACCTTTAAAAAATGCATTTATGACCAGTAGACCCAGTGTCCGGGTACTGAATCATCATTTGGAGCTCGAACCATCATTTGGAGCTCGGTGGGGCAGAGCACAGTTTGGTTGCACATATTCACTTTCCCGGCACACAAGTACGACAGTGTCTTTGAAAATGTTGTAGTACAAGTGGCCTGGTACTGAATTTTCATTTGGGGCTCGTGGGGCTTGTCGTAGCCTTTTATGATGTATATTTTGAGGGGCACAGAGTTGGCGATACTGTGGGTTTTTACTGTAGCCTTTTATGAGAGGGGTTTATTGCTTTTTGTTTACATCTGGTAATACTGCCGTAGTTTGACAGTGTTGTTAACCTACTGGGTTTTTTCACTGAGGCTCGAATCATCATGTGGGGCTCATCGTAGCCTTTTATGATGTATATTTTGAGGGGCACAGAGTTGGCGACCTGTGGGTTTTTACTGTAGCTTTTTATGAGGGGGGTTTATTGCCCTCTGTTTATATTTGGCAATTTTATTGGATGTTCCTTTTTTTGAGGCTCGTTGGTGTTACCTACCCATCCGAAGAAAATTCTACTATATGATTTTTCACTGGCTAAGCTAACCTACAAATAGGAGTTGGCAACACCGACGAGCCTCAAATAATAATTCAAGACTCGTCGGTGTTGCCTACCCACTCTACAAAAATTCTACTATATGATATTTTGAAACTTTTGAATGCAACTTATCGTAATTTTCCAACTGTGGGACCAAATGTTTATATATCGTGACTTTTGTAAACCTCTTTCGGGAACAATGTGTCGCATACACACACGTGCGCGCGCGTGCCTGTATTGTGACGCACGCAAACAAAAAAAAAAATTTTGCGTGTCATTACAAAAAAAACTTTGACCGTATTCTTAAATAACTAACAAAGACAATGAATTTTTTTGGCTTCCGCAAACAGATCAACATGGAGACTGCACCACCAAATTCTAATAACCTCTTATCTTCCGTATTATCTAAACTCAATGGTTTACTGATTGTTCATCTCAACAGCATTTGGACGAAACTGAATGACGATGTGGGCAAGATGTTTTATGTTTTTAATAACAATTTACATTTCTACGAAATTCCGATCGACGGGAAACTTCAAATCACCGTGAATCCGGAAAACGCAGGCGAAATCAAAATTTCTACCGGCAAGAATATTTTTCGAATCAAGCACGACAAGATGTTTTCTAACATTACGTACGATGTGTCTGCAGGAGATTATTTTTACATGGAACTCCTCGGAGATTACGACAAACTTATTCCTTTTTTTGTAGAATTACGAATCGTCTATCCTATTATAAATAACCGTTAACCAAAAATGCCTAACGATATTTTCGGCAACACCAAGCGTGTAGACCACGCAGAAGAGATTCTCATGTTGGACATTCGAGTTAAGAAGTTGAGGACCGATTTGATCGCTTTGCAGGAAACCTTAAACAAAAGTTTAGAGTCGGAAATCGCTACGCTCCAAACGCAATGTCTCGACCCTATTCTGAAAATCGATTCCGAACTGAAAACGCTCATAAAAAATTATGTCGACGTACCTTCTTACGACAGCGTTCAAAATATACAGTTGAGCGTGGATTCGCTTCAAAATGATTTGGCCAAATTACAGCAATTTCAATCGAAAAATGAAGATTTGGAAAAATTGAAACTCGAAATCGAAGAACGAACTTCCGCAATAGAAAAGAATTTCTCCGAACTTCAAACCGTGGTGAACGATATAGACGCAGAACGCTTGCATGTTGTTGTTTCCAAATTACAAGAAGAATTCACCAGCACGTTGGAAGAAATTAAATCCAAGTTGCAGACTTTGGAAGATACAATGACGAACCTACCATCGTCGGACGAACTGCAGGTCATCGGTAAAAGCGTCGCGAACATAAAAATTCAATTGGAGGCCTATCAAGATTTCGAACACATTCAAACCACCATCGCTACGCTTCAGGCGTCCTTGGAATTGATCAACGAAGAAATTAAAAATATTCACGCTGAAGCGAGAGCGTTGACGAGCATTCAAGACACGTTGAGCACGGTTCAGCAGAAGATCGAATATTTAGAAAATTTGAACGTCGAAACGAATCTCGCTTATTTTCATCACGTACTCGACAACATACAGGGTGACTTGGAATCGTTACGGACGAGCGTGCCTTCGAGCGAAGATTTGGAAAAATTGAAAACGGCGGTGGCGGCACTATCCGATTCGAGCGACGTCAAAAGTTCGTTGAGCGATCTCGAGAGTAGGGTGGCCAATCTCCCCACCTCCAAAGAATTGCACGCTTTGAAAAGAAACATATCACGTATGCTGAAACGACTGGAAACGGAAACGGCGAACGTGGAACAGATTCGAGACGAAATTACTTCGCTGGTGTCGACGCTGCCCACTTCGCAGAGCGTCGCCGACCTTCACACGCAGTTTACAGAGATGCGAAGCATTGTGAACGATCTTACCGAGAAGAGCTCGAAATTGAATCAAGTCGAGAACCTTCAGAACATCGTCGTCAACATCAGAGATCAAGTCGGAGTGCTGGAATCCACGCAGGAATCGACGCTGGCCTCTTTCGGTGCCAAGTTGCAAGAACTCAACGAAAACTACAAGCAGTTGAACGTGGAAGTGAAAATCAAACCGTCGTTTTCTGCCGTAACGGATACCATAGTCGAGCATTTGCTGCCCATCGAAAATAAACTCGGACAAGTTCACAGTAATCTGCTCGGCGTCGACACTAAATTCGCTAAACTGCATTCTCTGCAAGCCATCGAAATCAACAGCGTTCCCAATCAACAGAGAATCTCCACGTTCGTCGAAGGTAACAAACTGTACATGTTGCATCCTTATCATCCGTACTACAAGTTTCTCCTCGATGGCACGATTCAGATAAACGAATTTTCGTACTGGTCTCACGGCAGAAAAGCTAGCGTTCCCACCATGACCTTAATATCGAATCGTGGTGTCCAGAAAGCGGGAAACATTCCTCTGGCACGTTGGAACGAAACGCGCAACATATATGAAATACACGAAGACGAAGATCTCACCGTTTTCGACGTGAGTGCCGGCGATAAGCTGATCATTCAAAACACGAGCGAAGTGCCGCCCTCTTTGAATCCCATCACGCTTGTGCTTCTCTTGAAACGTAATCTCTAAAAAAATGTCTAGGCAAGCCATCGTCGAAGAATTGCATAAACCTGCACGCCGCAACTACGAACGTTTGGCTGTGGTAACCAAGGGCATCGACGACCTCTGGCAAAGTGACCTCGTGGAGATGAGCAGCGGCAATTTGAAAAACATGCATAAATTGAACAAGGGCAACAAGTACCTTCTCACCGTCATAGACACGTTTTCGAAATTCGCATGGGCTCTACCTTTGAAGGCGAAAACGGGAACGTGCGTCACGGAAGCATTCAAATTAATTTTTCGCGAAAGCGGCGGCAGACGACCACGGTTTCTGCAAACGGACAACGGTAAAGAATTTTACAACGCCGTATTCCAAAAATTTATTCAAAAACACAAGATTCGACATTATTCGAGCTTCAGTCACATCAAAGCCAGCATCGTGGAAAGATTCAATCGAACCTTGAAAACACACATGTGGAAACGATTCACGCTTCGGGGAAATTACAAATGGGTCGACATCCTGCCGGAACTCGTCGACACCTATAATGAAACGGTACACAGAACGATAGGCATGAAGCCAGTTGACGTTACCAAGTCCGACGAGCAGCGTTTAATTTCTACCGTTTACTGTCCAAAGTACACACCCACGACAAAAAAAGCTAAATACAAAATTGGAGACCGGGTGAGGATCAGCAAATTCAAACGCACCTTCGAGAAGGGATTCACAAAAAATTGGAGCACGGAACTTTTTACGGTGGTTCGAGTTCTACCCGGAAACCGACACACGTATATAATAAAAGATAGTAGCGGCGAGATTTTGAAAGGAAGATTTTACGAAAAGGAACTCTCTAAAACAAAACACCCCGACACGTACCTCATCGAGAAAGTATTGCGTAGGAAAGGTGACAAACTGTTTGTCAAATGGCTGGGACTTCCAGAAAAAAGTTGGATCGACGCGGACGAAGTGATCTTGTGAGTACGTGGAACGTGGTGAAGCGTCTACCGGATCCGGAAAGTCAAACGAAGAAAAAGAACGGCGAGTTGCTTCCCGACAGCATCCGCTGTCTGATCGTAGGTCCTTCGGGGTGTGGGAAAACGACACTGCTCGTGGACAATTTTCTCCTCGCACCGAATTGGTTAGATTGGAAGAACAGGCACCTGTACGTGTTCTCGAAAAGTTTGGAGCAATCCAAATACCAGCAACTGATGAAACTGTACGATGGTCTGGACATTGCAACATTCGCCTCGGAAATAAAACCACTCGACGATTGTCGTGAAAATTCAGTCGTTGTGTTCGACGACGCCATCCTTTAAAATCAAAATGAAATTCGCAACTTTTTCACGCAAGGTCGTCACAAAGGAATGGATTGTTTCTACCTAGCTCAAACGTTTTCCAAAATTCCAAAACAGTTAGTGCGCGACAACGCCAATTTCATATGTTTGTTTCGTCAAGATCACACCAACCTCAAGCACGCGTACGATGACTACGTAGGCGGAGACATGAACTACAATCAATTTTCGGAACGCTGCTGCTCTACTTGCTGGAACGGTGACGATTTCGGATTCGCGACGATCGACATGACGAGGAAACCCAACGATGGAAAATACAGAAACAAAATCAACGACTTTCTAAACGTTGCAACGTTGTGAGAAACGACGTGTATAAATAACGTCATGACGAAACGAAAAATCGAAGACGAAAATCTCAAGCTTCGCGATTACCTCGCGAAACGCTTCAAAGGTTGGAAATCCGAGAATCGCGGATTCTACGAAGAGAAGAAACGTCAGGATCAACCCGTGATCGATGCCATCAGCAGTCTAGGTAAAGAAATTAAAAGTGTCACGGAACAAAATAAAAATTTGATCAACGAACTCGTACCGCTCGCAGCTAAAAGTTACGCCGTACCCACGCCCATTTCGAGCATTCCTTCGACACCGTTCGAACTGAAGGATGCACCGGCACGACGTCGAGCCATAGGCAGCACGTCGTCGTCTTCGGATAAAATCGAGTTGGGACCTTTGGCACGAGACTACCTGAGCACGGGGAAATTCGACAAGGATGAAGTGTTCGGATTGTATCCCAGCATGGAAACCAGCGAAGGCGGCGGTGTGGTGTGGAAGATTGGGAAATCGAAGGTGACCTTCGAAGGCAACGACATTAAAGTCAATTTAGGCGACAAGGATAGTTGGAACAGGTATCCGGGTACGGTGGGACTGTGGGAACTCGTCGCCAAAAAACAGCCGAAAGATTACACCGACGAAGATTACCAAAGTTACAAGGAAATTCTGATCATGACGGATGCCTTGTACCAGAACAACGACGCCTCGCAGAATAGGGTGAAATCGAGCAGCGGCGAGAAGTACAGGAATCTCATCAAACCGATTTGGAACCAGGTCAAAACAGGCAGCGGCGTCAAACGCTACAACACGTTACCCAAAGAATTCGTTTGGGTGGACGACGTTAGGAAACTCGTGGACCGATTGTTGGTGATAGCCGGCGAAGAGAATGCAGGCAATCGTAATTTCTACAACGAGAAGGTTGGCATCGTGGACATGATCAGCACGAAACTTTCCAACTTCATCGTGAACGACGACAAGGGCATAGGTTACCTGATCAAAATCATCAACACGCTGCCTCCGAAATTTTGGAACGTGGCCGAAGGAAAGGGACTCGTGAACGACATCATCAACAAGTTACCTTTCGAGATGCATCTACCTGGCTACCAGTACTGCGGACCGGGTACCAAACTCGAGAAAAGATTGGAGAGAGGAGACAAGGGTGTGAATCCGTTGGACGCGGCATGCAAAGATCACGACATCGCCTACAACACCACGCAGACGGATCTGGACGCACGTCACGAAGCAGACAAAAAATTGGAACATGCAGCTTTCGAAAGGTTCGTGAGCAGAGACGCATCGTTGGGTGAACGGGTCGCCGCACTGGGTACCACCATCGCCATGAACACGAAACAAAAATTGGGGTGGGGTATATAAATAACATACCGTAAAAAAAAAAAACTTGATATATAAATAACACACATCGTAAAAAAATAATCTTCGGTATATATAAATAACACACATCGTGAAAAAAAAAAAGCAATTAAATTTCTCTCTAACACTTTGAAATTTTTCTTTGATATGACGACTGAAAAAATAAGTGATCTCCAAGCATTAAAACAAATGCTAAATTTGTCAGTCGAGTATGTAAAAATTCAGGAATTGGAAGTCGACAAACCTTACACGATAACTTCCGGTTCAATCGTTTCTACCCAGTATGGTCCCAAGGTACGCCTGTTGCTCAACGCACAATACAGTCTATTTTTACCAGATCGATACGCTAACATGTTATCCGACGAGAAGCTATCTATTTTAATCGAGAACAAAACTCGAATCGTGTACAAGGGGACAAAGGAACTTCTTGGCAAGAAAACGAAGCACGTAATAGAATTTGTGTAACGACTGCGAGGCCTTGAAAATATATAAATAACATACCGTAAAAAAACTACACAAAAAAAATCTCAGAATATATATATAAATAACATACCGTGAAAATAACACATAGAGCATCAACATGAAGCCCAAGGGTGTCGTGTACCAGATACCATACTCCAATCTGAAAAATCTAGGTGCCCTCGATGGGTTACTCACCAAGAAACAACGCGAGAAGAAACGTTCTTGCTTGTCGAAAGGACACGGAATGAAATTGCTGCTCAGCACACCTCAATTGAAAAGATTGCAGCGTTCGCGGAAACAGCAAAAGGTCGGAGGCTTCATATTCAGCATCCCGGCCATCCTGGCAGCATTGGGGGCCGTTGGAAGTTTGGCCGGCGGAAGTGCCGCCATCGCGAAAACCGTCATCGACTCGAAGAAGAACAAAGCGGAATTGGAAGAACAGAAACGTCACAACCTGGCCATGGAGAAGAAGGGGAAGGGCGTGATGAAGAAGTTTAAAAAAAAGAAACAGAAGCACTCACCAACCGAGACATTGAATCTCTGATCGGACCGTTACGAATCAAACACTTCAGAGGAGTTTTCATGTCCGACTCGTTACCTTCAAGCGTTAAAAGAAGAGAATGCGGAGTAGTCAACTTGGACGGTCAAGAAAATCCAGGCACGCATTGGATATGTTACCACAAAAACGACAATGATAAAGCATTCGTTTTCGATTCTTTCGGAGGTGTTCCACCTACAAATTTAATTCATTATCTGAAAACGAACAAAACCTCCATATACTACAACGACGAACGCATTCAAAATTTCGGAGACGTGAACTGCGGTCATCTCTGCCTCTCCGTGCTCGCGTTTCTCTCTAAAATAAATAACCCTACGATCGAGGATTTCCAGAAAGTACTGTGGAACCTGAAACAGCATCACTAGGATGGGCGTGTTCCATCTCACGAGCGAATCTTCAATCTTGAAACTCACGCTGCACGACGACATCGTCTATCCTAAATCCGTGGCTCTGCGTGCATTCTACAGCATGTACCTCATACCTAACGTCACCCAGCACAACAACAAAATTAGCGTCGGAAGCGAACACATCGTCGTCACGCCAGGACAATACAATCTTTCCACTTTGCAAGCTCAGTTACCCAAAGGCACATACCTTTCTCAAAATTCGGTCACTCACAGAGTGGAAATCCTATCCGCGACGGAGACCGTGGACCTGGGCACCATGGGAGAACTTTTAGGTTTCGAGAACAACACCAAACTCGAAGCTGGCATCAAGCACGTAGCAACCAACATTCCTAAATTCTTGGCCATAGAGACTCTGAACGTACACTGCAACGTAGCCGAAGGTATGATCACGAAATCCTCGGACGGATTACTGGGAAGTCACAAGCAGACGGGAATCATAGCTACTTTCAAACCAAGTTCCGAGTTCATGGAACCGATCATCTACACGCCCTCTTCGCCGATCTATTTTCCAGTATGTCGCAACCGCATAGACGACATAGAGTTGGTGGTGACGAACGAGAAAGGAGACGTGGTGGATTTCGCAGGTGCCACTACCACTGCCATCGTGGAGATCAACGTATAATAAATAACCATACATGTAAAATGGAGCAAATCGAAAGTTACGAATTGCAGTCTTTCCCTCCCAACCGTCGCACGTTCGCCAATCTGAACGAAGCGAACAGGGAGATCGAATACGACGTGGACGTAGGCGACGGATTCGTTCATCCTCACAGAGCGGACCTCTACCTTCAATTTGACGTGGTGAAGAAAGAAAGCGGAGATGCGTTTCCCGCAGCAGCAAACTTGATACTCGTGGACAACTTCGTGCCTCACCTGTTCTCGCAGGTGGAGGTGAGGAAACACAACACCGTCATCGACAGAATAGATTATCCAGGCATCACGTCGACGGCGGTGGGAACGTTGAAATTATCCAAAACGGACGCAGCGTACTACCAGGCCGGGGGATTCGAAGCCGGGACCAAAATATCGACGAAAAGTCACACGGTGCTCTTTCCCATGCGTCTGCTGCCTGGTTTCTTCTCGGACTACAAGGAGATCATGTGGAAGGGAGGACTGAGGATCACGTTTCGAAGAGCGGCCAACGACAACGACGCACTGATGCGATACGCTACTTTGGGTCCGGACGGCACCACGCCGATAGCCAACACTTTACCCGAAGCAGCGAAATGCGTCATCCGGAGCATGGAATTGAGAATGCCGGTGGTGGAATACGAAACGAACTACGCCCTCAAGTACAAAGCGGAGATCTTGAAAAGTCCGCAGGTGCCGATTCACTTTCACGGTTACCAGTGCGTGCAGAAGATGGCGTCGGGAAGTCACATGGAATTCGACGTGACGACACAGTTCAACAACATACAGTTCGACATGCCAGATTTCGTCGTAGTGCTTTTTCAGACCGGACGCGATAACGATCAGGAAAAAGATTCCAGCAAGTTCGACGACTGCAAGATCAAGAACGTTTACCTCAAAAATGGACGCAACGAAGTGTTCCCGCGCGAGAATTACAACCTTGACGTGACCAAAAACGATTACCTCAAACTTTACGAAGCTTACACGGCTTACAAACGCGTGACCGAGGGAAGCGTGGACGTGTACTACGCGCCCAGCGAATTCAAAGCACGGAGACCCATGACCGTCATCAACACATCTAAGAGGAAGCAAGTGGTGGTCAACGATCGTACCAACATCAAGATTGTATGCGAGTTCCACGATGCCTTGCCTGCAGATACTCTGTGCAGTGTCATTCTTATTGCAGAGAAAACATTTGTGTATGACGTCAAGAATGAAAGAGTAACTGAACAGTTTTAAATAAATAAAAAAAAATAGCACACAATAAGAAATGTGGAATTTTATATATATAAGTACAAATTGCAATTAGCAGTTTCCAGAAGTTTAATTTTGCTGTGCCATGCATGCATGTAATCGAGGAAGTGGAAGTAAATTAAAATTGTTTTTTTTCGCATTGCCTATTACTTTTTATTGCACTCTGGGCAGGCCTTACTAGTTTGGAGGCGATAGTGGCCCCACGGAAGTGTATGGACCCCACATTCAAGAATACACCTCTTGTCGTCGTGTGCATCCAGAGCAACTTTCCTGACAATATTAGTTGTAAGCACATGATCGACGCTTTGGATACGATGCTCTTTTTGTAGAATGGGCGATTTTGTTCTGAGGCACTCGAGGTAATCCTCAAACTTGAGGTGCTCCCGAACCACTTGCCTGCTTACACCCTTTGCCTTTTTTGTTACTGAACCCTCAGCCCGGATCGCATAGGCTTTGGCACGAAGTCCAGCAAACTCCACAATCACATCCCCGTCTTTCTCGTCCTTGAGTTTGCCGGGTATTTTTTTGTTCCGGGGCAGAATTCCATACCGGTTTAGCTGGGGATAGCCCGATGTGTCGAAGAGCTTGACAAGAGCTGGAACTTTGGCTATATCACCATATGCATCGGCCGTGCGAACATGGTACACCAAGCTGTCCGTGTCTGTGTAGAGGAGCGAGATATTGTGGTTGTAGTGTGCACGTAGTATGCCGTAATATGTCTCGAACATGCACAACTTGCTCAGATCCAAAACTGCAGCTCCCACATAGATGGGCTTGTTGAGTAGCACCTTGCCCCGGTTCATGTGAATCAGAGACATCTGTTCGTTGTAAATTGTTCGAGACCTAAACAGCGGGCTTGCAACAAGTCGACGACACTGTGTTTTCTTCGTCACCAACCTCACATCAACGCGATTTCGCACATTCTCCATGGTCTTCCCAAATACCGCATTGTTCATTAATTTGAAAAAATCGCGATCAAGTTCCGAAGTGGCATCAGTGCGATGTTTGGTGTTCAGTTCGATGTACGGCTTCAACCATGGAGACTGCCTGAACAAGAGCACGCCGTAAACTGCTTTGACCGAGACCCCTTGCAGCATTAACCACTGGAGGTTCCGGTAGTGTAGCACATAACGCTTTTTGGGCTCCAAGTCCATGACGAGCTTCGGTTGATCCGAGCCAGGTGGGCACTTCAATTCCGGAGCAGGCGAAAGGTCACAGAATGTATCCTGCAGCTTCTCGGGGAAGTCGAGGTCCACCTCGGCAAAAAACCCAAACTCGTCGCACTCTTTTTCGATGTCGAAGTTGGAGGGGTCAGCCCACTCAAACTGTCCTGTTGGGAGTGGCTGCATCATGGAGTGCCCGTAAAGATTATTCACGTCAGTGTACATGATGTAGCTTGATGGTTGGGAGGGGTCGTAACCAGTGGCCATGTGGGGATTGTTGGCGTGTGCGAAGCGTTGCGACACTTGGACCATGCCGCCCCGGATAGCTCTCTCGATGAAAAGCATGATATCATTATCGGTGATAAGTGAAAGTTTAACTTTAGTCAGCAGGAGCATGGCCGACCATGCCAGTCCAGGAAGGCTGTAAAAATATACAGGGTCCAGGTTGTAAATGTTTATCGCAGTCGCCCGAAACGCCTGGAACACATCGGCAAGAAGCGTCACATCAAGCTTCAGGTATGCATCGTGGTAATCACCGAAAGTTCGGCAACCCAACTCGACCCACATAGACTGAGCATGCTTGTACTCCTCGTCGGTAATACCAGAACCTCTCAGCTGGCTGTAGAACTTATCCTGGGGAGGCAGCAACTCTTCTTCGAACTTGGAAGGGTCTGTGACGTATTCGTAGGGGTAGACCCCTTTACGTCTGATGAGTGCGACATCTAAGTTCGGGAAACTTGATGTGGTAATGGCTAGTTGGTCGTCTCTGAGCTTCCCAGCAAGAGCATCGAGGCTTGCCTGGAGGAACCTCAGAGAGTCGAGGAACCGAAGCTCGATGCTCTTGCTTGAGTTGGGGATCGGCACCCACTTGCTGATGCTAATATAACGCTCCTCGTTCTGCGCCAGGACATTGATTCTCGCATTGTCGTACCCTAGATGTGTAACCAAGTGATGGAAATCATATCCCGAGCCATTGTGAAAAAAGACCGGTATGAAGCGCGGGTCCCTGGCTCTCAAGTTACATCTGTTGCACCACGGGCCAATGTAGCTTCCGGTCCCATAATGGTCATGGTGGTGGACCTTTTTGTTATCGTCAGTGAAGACCGAGTTGCAAACAGGACAATTTAGAGCCATTTCGTGCTGATGCTTGTTTTTGGGAGACAGAGGCAGCATAGGCTTGGGGGCCAACAGCACCTTCCCTATCTTGATGGCTTCCTGTTGCATTCTCTCCAGGAAGTGTTTGACCGGGTCGGGACCGCGATACACATAGGGCTCGGAGGCAATATGTTGGTCTCGCCACACCACAACATAGGAGTAACTCGAGGCCTCGTGGATTTGGAAAGGAATGGTAGAAGATGTTTCGGGGTTGGGCTCGCAGTTAGACAGAGGTTGAAGAAAGGCCTCGAAGTCTGCTACAATATAGGCAGGATGCTTCACCATAGCACTGTGCATGCGAAAGCACTCTACTGCACCAGGTTCGGGCAGGATAATTCGTGCAGGCTCGTTGGTACCACAGTAGAACATGTGGCGAGCTAGCTTCTCAGCAGCAATGTTGGGTCCTCTGATGTACCGGTAACCCTGCTGTTCTCGATTATTAAATGTAGCCAAGCACCTGCGACACACCTCGACGTGGGTTTTGTCTTTGCTCCGTTGGCTCGAAACAAGCCGAGAGAGGGAACGGATAAGGGTGTAATGGTGATGGGTTTCGTTCTTGATGAGCAGGAGGTTGATTTCTCGTACCTCGTTGTTGTTGCCCACGTTGCTCACCCGGATGGGATGGACCTCATTTTTGTTCTCGGTGAGACCGTAAACATTGATGGCTAATTGCAGGCCCAACAAGTCACGAGCACGAACCTCAAACTTGTGAATATGCGAGACTTCTACAGGGTAGGCAATCCCGGCCATTGCAACCTCCAGTTCCGACTCATACTGCTTGTAGTGTGCAACACGGCGTGGATTGTTTTCCCTAGGTATAGGGTGCAATGCTGCCAGCACCGACCAGAGGAAGCATTTGGTGTCTTTGTTCTGAATATTGAGAACAGCTTTCCTTGCTTCAACCTCGGGTGGCAGGGCAATATAGCTAGACCCTGCCAGTGGCAGGAACTTGCTAAGCGTCAGACAAAGTTCGTGGGGGTCGCCACACAGCGAACCGCCCGAGCCTTTAGCCTGATGCTCCTCGTGCTTTGCCACAAACTCCTCGACAAACTTGTCGTAGATGCTGTCGAGGTCAGTGATATCTGCCTGATGCAGTGTTTTTGCTTTTGTCGCATGGAAGAATTTATATATTTCATCAGATGGTTTCTTATACTTGCAGCATAGCACAGCATAGAATTTAGTGGAGTATGTAGCCAATGCATCGTTGAGGATGGATATTATCTTAGCTCGCTCGCTCTCCAGAAAACTACGCACATCGCATGAGCTGTCTGATGTTATGTTAAAGTCTTCTAATAAATGCTCAAACGCAAATCGGTCTGCTTTCTTCGCCAGCTTGACGCGTTTGGCAGGTGGCGATGCATTGAGGGAGGTTACTTCTACCTTTCGCTTGGAAGGTTGCGGTAGAGATGTTCCAGTGCTCTTGCAAGTAAGCTGGTGTCGCTTGAAGTTGTCAATAGAAATATTTTTTCCACACTTAGAGCACAGTTTGGTTGCACATATTCGCTTTCCCGGCACACAAGTACGACAGTGCCTTTGAAAATGTTGACTTGACACACCAATTTGGCACGTAGGGCAATTTTTTACAGAACGCATAATGCAGAGATTTTTTGGGGGTATGTTATTTAATACCAAATGCTGTGCAATGCAAAATATAATTGCTCACTTTTTTTTTTAACTATTTTCTATGATCTTATTTGGGTTTTTTTTCGCCAAATTATATGCTTCTAGTCTCCTATACAATACAATATACGTACAATATTGTCAACAGTATTATATTTCAGCAGGTCGCTTGTCCCCTAAACACTACAGCTCACAGGTCGGGAAAATCTGACATGAAAGCAGATAATACGCTTATGCCTTATTTATATATAATTTTCACGGGGCGTTCAATATTGCCAACGGTATTATATTTGAGCGGGCCGCTTGTCACCTAAACACTACAGCTCACAGGTCGGTAAAATCTGACATGAAAGCAGATAATGCGCTTATGCCTTATTTATATATAATTTTCACGGGGCGTTCAATATTGTCAACAGTATTATATTTCAGCAGGTCGGTTGTCGCCTAAACACTACAGCTCACAGGTCGGGAAAATCTGACATGAAAGCAGATAATACGTTTATGCCTTATTTATATATAATTTTCTCGGGGCGTTCAATATTGTCAACGGTATTATATTTGAGCGCGTTGCTTGTCACCTAAACACTACAGCTCACAGGTCGGGAAAATCTGACATGAAAGCAGATAATACGTTTATGCCTTATTTATATATAATTTTCACGGGGCGTTCAATATTGTTAAGAGCGTTAGTTTTTGTAGAGCTCTCTTTTTCCATCTTTCCTCTATACAGTGAAGACACAATTAGCTAACCTAGCATACAACATACCTTCCTAATTAATATGGATATTGTCACACACTCCTCTTATTTTATACTGTTGTAAATAGAAAAAATTATGTACGGTAAATGTTTTGTACATTATAGGAAAAAAATGCAAAATATCCTCCAATTTTAATTCGAATCGAGTCGAATTTTTACATATTTCCACGCCGCCACATATTGTCCTATTTGCTTCTTTTACTTGCCTTGCTTAATTAACTCTCGCTAATTAGCATTTTTTTGGAAGAAGTCAACTAGAACAACATATGGCGGTATGAGAAATATGTAAATTAAAGAACATTTTAGCAATATATGGGCCCTAGCAATTAGCTTTATCGACTAAGAGTACTCTTTCAAACGTCTTTTGCTGATCGTATTACTAAACGAGGACGTTTAAAATTTTTGGGTGTTGAAAAAGTTTGACCCTACTTTTTATTTCTATTGTTTGCTAATAGATGGCGCTAATAGTACCCCCTCCCCTCCCCTCTCCCCTCTTCTCCTCTGCTGTATGGCAAATAGCACAAACATAGAAATCAAGATTTTGGAGAGCAAAACATAAAATTTGCATGCATCTGATATCGAACCGGGAACTTTTATCTTTCGGGGAGTCAACATTATTTTTTACTCAGTCGTCATATAACATTGAACACACGCAAAGATTCACATGTGCTTTTATTATTTTGTGTTCGGTAAGTACAAGTATAATCTTACATAAATTATTGTTTAATTTAATAAATTGTAAACTCAAAACCTGCTAAACTAACACTCCTTCTGTATTTCATTAAACTATTGAAAGCGAATGTTGCGTGCATGCGGAAATAACACAAAAAAAAAAACCGGATGAAAGCAATTTAAAATCACTGGGGCAAGGTCAGTATTACGAGAGCGTAAAAACACGTGTTTTCATTCAACTTCGAAAAATAAGAATGAATGTGTGCATACAGAACACATATGCTTTCTTTTCACAGTTGTAAAAACATATAAATTGTACATGAGGTAAGTTACAGGAAGGCTCTCTCTTTTATGTCTGTGTATATGTTGTACAATTAGGTACAAGTTGTTGTACAATTAGCTCCTTGCTTTAGGCTAGGTTAGGGTGGGTTAGGTTAGGTTAGGTTAGAGTAGGTTAGGTTAGGTTAGGTTAGGTTTGAGTAGGTTAGGTTAGGTTAGGTTAGAGTAGGTTAGGTTAGGTTAAAGTAGGTTAGGTTAGGTTAGGTTAGAGTAGGTTAGGTTAGGTTAGGTTAGGTTAGGTTTGAGTAGGTTAGGTTAGGTTAGGTTTGAGTAGGTTAGGTTAGGTTAGGTTAGAGTAGGTTAGGTTAGGTTAGGTTTGAGTAGGTTAGGTTAGGTTAGGTTAGGTTTGAGTAGGTTAGGTTAGGTTAGAGTAGGTTAGGTTAGGTTAGGTTAGGTTAGGTTAGGTTTGAGTAGGTTAGGTTAGGTTAGGTTAGAGTAGGTTAGGTTAGGTTAGGTTAGGTTAGGTTTGAGTAGGTTAGGTTAGGTTAGGTTAGAGTAGGTTAGGTTAGGTTAGGTTAGGTTAGGTTTGAGTAGGTTAGGTTAGGTTAGGTTAGAGTAGGTTAGGTTAGGTTAGGTTAGAGTAGGTTAGGTTAGGTTAGGTTAGGTTAGGTTAGCCAGTGAAAAATCATATAGTAGAATTTTTGTAGAGTGGGTTGGTAACACCGACGAGCCTCAAATAATAATTTCAAGCCTCAAATAATAATTTCGAGCCTCAAAAAAGAAACATCCAATAAAATTGCCAGATGTAAACAGAGGGCAATAAACCCCCCTCATAAAAAGCTACAGTAAAAACCCACAGGTCGCCAACTCTGTGCCCCTCAAAATATACATCATAAAAGGCTACGATGAGCCCCACATGATGATTCGAGCCTCAGTGAAAAAACCCAGTAGGTTAACAACACTGTCAAACTACGGCAGTATTACCAGATGTAAACAAAAAGCAATAAACCCCCCTCATAAAAGGCTACAGTAAAAACCCACAGTATCGCCAACTCTGTGCCCCTCAAAATATACATCATAAAAGGCTACGACAAGCCCCACGAGCCCCAAATGAAAATTCAGTACCAGGCCACTTGTACTACAACATTTTCAAAGACACTGTCGTACTTGTGTGCCGGGAAAGTGAATATGTGCAACCAAACTGTGCTCTGCCCCACCGAGCTCCAAATGATGGTTCGAGCTCCAAATGATGATTCAGTACCCGGACACTGGGTCTACTATGACCTAATACATGCAAGAAAATTCCCTATAAACTTAGAAAAATGACCTAAAAATTCTGAAAGATTTGTAGAACTAATTTATAAACTACCAAAAGAAATTCAAATTGCAAATCAACGTTACAGTATCTATCACATGTTCATTGCGTATGGTAATACAAGTAAGAAAGTTCACTTTTTGTCATCTTTTACACTAAGTACTGAGTTGCAGTACACAACGAAAATCATATGTAAATTTTCAAAAGTGAATGATTGTCGGTTTTCGGACAAGAGAGACATGAAAAATGTACTCTCGAGTTCCACCGACACAAGAGGAGCGTACTTGAAATGAACAATATCACTTGCTGTTAAGTCATTTTCAATTCCATGGAGTGCAAATTGCTTCCCTGACAAAATGTCCGATACAGAGCACAAAATTTTGTACCCATTGCTTTTTAATAATCAGTCTAGCGACAATGTATTTATTGATAGTTGGAAATCACATTATTTGAGCTGAATTGTTACACAACAGCTTGTATCAACAATATCTTTGTTTCTTCAAACACAGTCATTCAGAATTACGCTGAAAGCAATGAGACGAGAGTCGGGAACCTCTCTCCTTCGAAGTGTTACATTTTCATGTAAAGTGCCCCTTCTTTCACCAGAATGTACATAAATGCATAATATGACTTTTAAAAGGCCGAAAAATGACTTAAACGGTTTAAAAAATATAAAAAATTACCTTTGCTCCAAAAATGGTAAAAAATGCAAAAAAAATGTCCTAACAAAGGCACCTCAATTTATTCACTTACGTGTAAAACACGTTCCTGTCTACTTATGCAATGTTTCTGCCTTACCAAAAAAAAAGTTCCATTGCATTAAAATCCTAGCCCCAGTTATTATGCTACTGGTGCTATTTAAATGAACTTTATTTGTGCTAGCGATTTCAAGATAATGTACTTTTTGCATCTTTTAGTAGTTTGAAATTAACGATGCCAATTATCAGAGGAGATCGACAGACCATGATACTCTAGAATTTGTAATCGGATTCTCGTATTCATCATTTATAAATATGTAGAGACAAACTTAATTTGTAAGAAGTCATTACAATTTTACTTGATATATTCATAAGGACCTAATCGCTCTAATACAATTAGAAGGTACTGGTTCAAGAATTATATGGATGCAATTCTAATTGCATTTGAGTAATCACTTCCCATATGACTACACGGCCTAGCATGCACTTGCAATTAAAAATTTAGGCGATTGTTTAATTACGAAGAAAAAAGTTGCTCTACATTTGTCAAGCGCCCACTACCGGTTAAATACAAGGTGGCGCAAAAGTCATTTTCTAACCTATAGCTTGGATTTTCTTGAGTTAAACTTTGATTGATACTTGTAAGTTTTATGTCCTCAATTTTTAAAGATAACATCCAGTAAATGACCACCATTCGAATTGATGTAAATTTGGGATCTTTTTATTGCGTTTTCCATGGTGTTGGAAATCTGCGGGAAAGTGTTTTCAATTTCATGCTGAATATTGTTCTTTAGTTGCTGTAAAGTCTCTGGCTTATCACATAAACCAATGACTTCAAATATCCCCAAAATAAAAAATCTGGAGCGGTCAAATCGGGTGACCTGGCCGGCCATGTTAAATCACCAAAACGGGATATAACTCTGCCCGGAAAAGTGTCACGCAAAATTGTCACAATTTTTCCACGTTCTTGTGGGGTATACTTATTCATTTTCCCACACAATAAATTTCCTGAGTATCTTCTATTTAAGTGACAAAACACTACTGATATAAACAACTAACTAACTCCCTAGCCTTCTTAAACCCGAAGGTTCATGGCTGCAGCAACACAGGCCTTCCATCTTTCCCTATCTTGAGCAAGTTACTGATATAAACAACAAGATGTCAAAATAAAGGTCAGTTCAAATACGATGATGACTTTTGCGCCACCCTTTAGTTGGGTGATTTGAGGAGCATCACGATAAATGTCTGTGTTCCTCAAAGGTGGCATTCCAGCTATACGTGTGTGACATTGTGCACACAAAATTTAAGGTTCTAGACAAGAGATTGTATTAAAATATTCATAATGAACTTATTTCATAGAATTATAAAGTACTTTCTCGTGTCTGCTAACACATAAAAAACTTGAGTATGATGGCATAGGCTGAATGCATGAAAAGCTTTAACAAAAGTGTGACCCTTTAAGAATGAATCAAATTTTGACTTCATTTGTCTGTGAAGCATATAGGTTGCAGATGCTAGTAACTTATATTGGTGAAATGTGTAAATTATATTAATGCACAAACATCGAAACCTTAATGCAATTAGAAACAATAATAATTTTCATATTAATTCATTTTGTTATTAACATGGAGTAGGATTAATTTTCTTGGAATGTCCATAGCTTTCTTTTTCTTTTCAAGCTGAAGTGGTTGTGGAGGAAGTGTTTCCTTTATATAACAGAGCATTATGACTAGGACTAGGATTTTCATGACTTAGCACTTAGGGTGGGTGTAAGGGTGATGTGTTCCCAAAATATATAGAAATTCATATTATCGTCTCATACCCTTAGGTATGGGGGGAATCTTTTGGGAATGTAGCTCACTAATCATCATTCATCCTTGATGGTAAAGCACTCTCTGCTCGCGGTGAGCTTGGTGGTAAGGCGCTAGAGATACTAAATTTCCACACTTGAAAGGCAACACATGACCCTTGAGTTTCACACCCCTAAATACTGGATCAGCATGGCTATTGTAAGGATATACCTGTCTCTGTACTCCAAATGAAGATCTGTTGGGAGAGGTTATGCTTGAGACTGTACGTAGAGTCTGACTTGCGACTAGCGTTAACACGCTCTCCCTAGAACCTCCTCCTCTCTCTCTATTCAATCGTAACTTGCTCCTCAATCACTGAATTCGAACTGACCCCGAACTCTCTGCCACCCAGACATTTATTGCAATTCAATTTACTAAACAAATGCACAGTCAGGGCTGTAGCTTCTTCCTCGATTTCGTCCGTTTACATGTTTCTACCGCTGATGACCAGGAAGAGCTTCAGTGCTGTCTGACACTGCATTCCTGTGATGTTTCTGAATATTTCCTGATTGGAAAACGATGGTTGAATGACTGGAAGTTGGAGTTCGTTGTCCAAATAATTAAAAGATACTACGGATCGTTACGATGTCCCTCTCCGGAAAAGAATTCCCATTTGAATTCGTCTTTATGTCTGATCCAATCTTATAGGGGTACCGTTTATTATAAAATAAGAAAACCAAAACAAAAATAAAATACCCAAAACATGAAAATAATAAAGTAGAAACCATGAACCCATCCAAAGTGAATATCCTATAAACCCACTGACACACAGGAACATAACACAATGCATTATTTCTGCTGAATAAGTGAGTGGATCAGCGTGACATAACATAACGCATTGTTGATGTAGAGACCTGACACATGGCGTCCGCCGTCAAAACACACTCATTGAATAAGTCACGTCAGAGCGTGATCAGCCTCTTGCGACACAAGACGTGTTTGTCTACACGAGACAGTCATTGCACCGTTTGAAGGTAAGAAACTCGCCATTATCAAGCATCAACTTGACAAAAAATTTGTAGGACTTGAGGTCAGCAGGCCCGTAGCTAGAGGGGGGCAGAGGGGGCAACTGCCCCCCATGAGAGCCTGCTTTGCCCCCCCCCTGTGAAAAATACGGAACACATTCCTACCTGGAATTCTCTCTAATCTTTACAATTATATCATATGTTACTCTAGCATCATAACAAAGACACTTATTCATTTTGTGATTTATTAGGGTGTATGGGATTCCGTATAATGTCGTATCAGGATTGGGTGGGGGGATTCCCTTCCAGATTCAGACTTCGGGAAATTATTTCGCAAATTTTCAGTATCTAGAACAGTTGTGACATTTTGAGTACGGTAGTCTTGTATTAAAGGTGCCTAATGTGTTCGGATGTTTTTCTTGGATGTGTTACTTGGAACTGCTTAAATTTTTGTTTCCCAAGTCTACCTTTTGGTAATAATGATTCATGTGGTAGAGAGAGGGAATGGATATTTAATTTTTGTTACTTAGCGTTGCTTTTCTGCCACTTCTAGCTAACCGCAACAATGAGTGATGACGTGAAATTGATGAAGAGACACTCATAGACAGTATCGCAAGGGGCATTGTCCCCCCCCCCCCCCGACCTTGGACGGAAGTCCATTCTAGGGGAAGCAAACATTGAAGTAAAAAAACAAGACTAGGAGAATCTAAGAATAGCAGGACAATGGGATACTCATGATGGAATTAGTTTTCACGTGTTCCTTGCATTTTTCTTCCAGACGGCCAAGGGCACTTGCAAGGGGCACAGAGGGCCAATTGCCCCCCCTCCTCGATTACAAATTTTATACACGTAAAAGTACATTTTGTAAAATTTTCTTGCTCGCTCCGCTCGCAATGCCTGCTGTTCTTATAGTCAAAGTTCAGAGCCATAGTTATGAGGCGGCGGGAGTCGGCCATGGGAGCCAAACAATCTATATGAAAGAAAAATGTTAAAGAGAATGCCATGGCGCCCCGTAAAATTATTTGCGCCCTGTTAAAACAATTTCTTTCTATGAAACTTAATATGAAATATTAATGATGACACTGTAATCCAAGAAGTCGTTGATCAATCAAGGGATTCCTATTTGTTTTTCATGTGTCAAACACATGTATTTCACCTATAATTCACACAATATTTTGCAAAATGGTTAACATAACCAGTAGATAACCAGTAGACAAACATTGTCTGTAGTGATTCAAGAGTCTCCCCTTTGAAGGAAATGAAGTCTAAGGGACCAATGTTTTAATGTTTTAGCAAGTACAAAGAAATGTATTACAAATTTTTACACAATTCATCAAAGTGTAGATAATATGTAACCATTATTATTTAATTAATTCGATTTTTCTTCCATAACACAACACAATGGTGTTGTTGGATTCTCGTTAGATTCCTTTGTGCGTAAATATCTTGCATACTGGAAACTAGAGGGAATCATTATGAAACATGATTTATAAAAGGCTCCCTTAATCAGTTCTGCAGAGATGCCCAAAGCTGTTGGTACAAATTAATTGTCTATTAATATTAAAATAAAATAAAAAAATCCGTCGCGCAACAGCCCATGAAGGGCCTAGGCATACCTACCGACTGCCGGTCTCACTCCCACGCTTTCCTTCGTCACCTCTAAGATTATAGGCCTGTGTCGGGCTGACCCCCCGACTATTCCAATACTGGTTGAAGATCTCCACGCTTAGAGGTGACGAAGGAAAGCGTGGGAGGGAGACCGGCAGTCGGTAGGTATGCCTATGGCCTTCATGAGCTGTTGCGCGACGGATTATAAATATCAAGTAGATACAGTCCCTATTAGCCTATTTATGTTAAACTTTATATTCTTTGGCAATCTGGAAAGGTCATTATCGAAATGTTGCTATTTGATGTTGCTCGAAGTTTTTTTTGTTCGTTGGAGTTTCAAGATATCATCCCTTTTCTGTTACTTATCTCTTTTGGGGGAGGGGGCAACTGCCTCTATGTATCCTGCTATATCTGCCAATGGGACACCGTATATTAAAAAATTGTCCCCTCTAGGATTGACTTCGCCCCCCCTGCAAAGAATTCCTGGCTACGGGCCTGGAGGTCAGCAAGAACGCCTTGCACCTTAAGCATGAGAAAATGAACACAAAACCTTTTGACTTCGGTGTCTTGCAAATCTACTACTGATTGAAAGGTTTCAAATTGACTTGCGAATCTATCAATAGATTGATCGTTGAACCTGTTTTCCATTTCTTCAATTACACTTTCCGCGTATTCCTTCATCCCACAGAAAGTTTTCCTAGCATCTTCATCAGCAACCAGGTGCGCTTCAGATCCGATATTCTTCAGTTCGGTCCGAATACTATTTTGCAGATCATATTCTCAAAGGTACAAAAAGCAATGCGGTGGCTAGATTCTGACAATCGCATAAATATATATTTTTTAAATCAACACTTTTCGGTCAGTTCACCTTTGACTCAACAATCGATTTTCTTATCGATTACAAATATACTGTTGTGTATCAATTACAAAGAAAATACCGCGTCGGCTTTGATGACAACAAGTCGGCGCTTTTGGTGTGGAAAGTACTACTGCACATTCCAGATAGCAAAGAGGAGATAAGGCTAATGCAGTCGCCAGTTTTATTCTGCTTCTTCTGTAAGATTGGACAAGTGTGGGCGTTGTTATTTACACAGGGAAATATAAAGGCAAGAATATTCGCCACACAAAGTAATGCCGTCCTATGCGAGGGAAAGAACGGTAGCAGAAAAGTTTTATACTTTGGTTTTGTTGTACAATTTTGTCCGGGGCAGAGGTGCAACCACGAATTTTTGTCTGGGGGGCAAGTTACAGGATAAACGTATCAATAATAATAATTTTAATAATTATTATAATAATTTTAATAATAATAGTTATTATTATAACATTATTATTGTTATTATTATTATTGATTTGCTATATTTTACTTCGCTTTTGTGCCACTTTTGGCAAATTTGCGAAGATGGGGATGAGTGATGATATGATGAAACTGCAGGGACGTCTGAACTTATTTCGGAGAAGGGGGCAAGTTATTAAGTCCACCAACCAATTTTTACAATCTGTTTTCCTACGTACATACATATTACATATATATATGTATGTATGTATATATATGAGTGTGTGTGTGTGTGTCTGTAAAAGGGGCATTCAGCACACGTAAGGACAACACATAACTCCACAGAGGATTATAATACCTGTGGGACCAGGCACCAGATTCTTTTGTGAAAAGTAAACCGTAATTTTTCCTTGTGGGGCAATCAAGTGACCTTTGAACTTCTCTTTGGGCGCCCTACAGACATCACCTTGAAAGTATATGGTCCCTGGTTCAAAAGCAGGTGAAAAAACTTGACAGTCAGAAGTACTGTAATATTCCAATTTATACTGTAGCATTACTCCCGATCATCGTATTAAAATAAAGAAATAAATTTTAGGGGGCATCCGGTACAAAAAAAGTATTACGTAAAACGCGTCTTGAAGTTTTATACTGCCGAATGATGTTGATTATCTCGAGATATCGTTGTCGGGATGTTATCAAGTTTTCGGGGCTGATGATCAGAGTGGAGCTAGCTCTCAAAAGCCTATTTATTTAGCCTGGTCGACATCCAGGGAAAATTATCTTTCTATTCAATTTTTGTCGCCTTTTAATTTTTTGAGTTAATAGGGATATTAAGAATGAGTAATGATTACATTAAGTAGATAACGCTAAAACAACAATAACACACTAATGCGTGGCCCAGGATTCGAACATAAAACCTCCCCTCTTCGATATCAAAATGTCAGATGCAAGCGCAATGGAAGTCAAATTCTTGTATGCAGGCATTAAAAGCATGTTCCTTACAAGCAGTTTGCTATGTATACAGGCATTTAAATGTTCAAATCATTTATAAAAAAGAATGCATTTTCAAAGCTCGAAATTCATGGGGGCTATACTGTTTGAACTTAAGGAACTTTCTTATCGACACTACTTAAAATCAAGAAATGTGAAGTGGAAATACTGTTATGTAATTTTTGCGAATCATAAACTCAAGAAATAAAATTTTAAAAAATGTCTGGTTTCAATTTTGCATTGATATTCCATGTAGAAGAGGGGATAATGTAACTGGCAGGCATGTGAATAGCATTTTACCTTTCAGGTAATCTCTTATCGTTACACATAACAACTCTAACGTTGCAAAACTAAAATCGTAAAATATTCTGACTTTCGTTAAAAACTGAGGCTGTAAAGGAGCACTCGGCCAGTCGCCAGAGCCTCGTTAGTCTGCAGTCCAGGGCGTACTACGTGGAAGTGAGGTTGACTTTTGGGCGCCTACGTGGAAGGTACCCCTTACACCCCCCAAATCATCTTAATCATCTTAAACAGTACCGAAACCTTTCTTTATGAAAGCACTGATGAAAATAATAATAAAATTACTTTATTATTTTAATGGAACATTTATTGTTATTGTTATCATCTTCAATACTATTACTAGTAGAAATAGTAGCAGTAGTAGCTGTATTTGTGTAAAATTGTGTTTAAATCTTCTGTATCTCTTTTCAATTTTATAGGAATCAAAGGATCTTCATGAAGAAGAACGGAGGTGTTTTAAATGGTGCGATGAAAGCATCCGGATGATCCACAGAGGTGCAGAAAGTTTCATGCGTGTCACTTTGGAGATCATAAACGGATGGATGAACTGGAAAAATGGATCGCGTATTACAACTAAAGTTACTTTTCGTTCTAACACTGCACAAACTGTTACTTCCACGTTCTCTATGACTATGTTGATTGTAATAAATTTTCTTAATTTACAAAAAAATGTTTCGTAAATCAGTTCTTGTTCATTGGTTATCAAAATGATGTAAAGGAATCACTGTTCACACACTTACAAAGTAGTTATAGCCATATTTTCAAAATGATATTTCCATATTAATACGTGTATACCCTTAATATAATTTTAAAATAACTTCTGTAACTACCTTGCACAAAACTGATGTCAAATTTTCAGCAGAGACTTGTACACTGGTTATTGACACTAAATAAATATCATGTATTTTATTATAATATAGCACTATAATGTATTGAAGATGTAATAAATATTGTAATTACATTAAGTATTATTATAAGGCACGAAATAAATTTTCCCTATATATAAAAATTGATGTATGTGTGTACGAATGTGTGTTTGTTCCAGCATAACTCTCGAACGCCTGGAGCGATTTCAACCAAACATGGAATACGTATCACTTCCAATGTCGAAAGAAATACTGTGGGGGTATGACACTCCTGGCACCCCTAGGGGTGGGAGTGGGAGGGAATGACATGTAAAAATAATCGCAAAAGAACGATATTAGTGTGAAATCCATAGTTTTCGGGGTCGCTAGGATGAATTATGACACTCTAATGCCGTTCCACTTCAAGTTCATCACCTATCGGGATGGGAGTGAGAGGGGGTGAAAATTAAAATTTAACGCCATTACAAATCGTAATCAGTTGGATGTTGCGTACTTTGATCTGTCCAAAGCTTTTGATTCAGTGGATCACCATTATGTACTGCATAAATTAGCTAACAGATTTAACATCACTGGAAACACATTAAAAATAGTGAAAGACTATCTAAGAAATAGATAACAACGCATTATACTTCCTTGGATTCATTATAACTGGCTTCCTGTTATATTTGGTGTGGTGCAAAGGAAGCGTTCTTGGCCCTCTGTTACTTGTATTATATCTGGATGAGCTCACACACAGACCTCTTTAATTCCCCCATCTCAAGCACAATTCTAATGTTCGCCGATGATTGCAAGATTATGAGAGATATAAAACAGCCATCAGACATGCAACTTCTCCAAAATGACAAAAAACAGATTCTCTGAATGGTGTAATCGATGGAAACTGTCCACAAATCCTTCAAAATGCTCTTACATAACAATTTCATTGAAACAAAACATTCTTGAAGGTAATTATGAACTCACCGACCTCCCTCTAGCAAAAGAAGCACAACACCGAGATCTAGGTATCCTCATTTATTCAAAACTAACTTTCGAAAATCACATATCAACCATCACAAAAAAGCAATGCGTATGCTAGGCCTTCTTTACAGATTCACAGAAATCAATAGGCTAACCCGAAAGCACTTTCCATTTACTTCAAAACATTTGTGTGTCACCCATTATAGAATACTGTTCAACCATCTGGAACATGGCTGCCCCTTATACCTCCAAGATGGACAGTGTTCTCAGCTTTTCCCTCTCCATCGTTCGATATAGAGTGCTTGCCTAAGAGAGATCTGATTGTAAATCTGCACATTAATACTCCAGATACTCGTAGATACGTTGTAGATAGCTATGAGATTGAGAAGATCATAAATCTTAAGATGCAGCATCCCACTCCACGAACTCTCCCTCAGAGTGCCCAGACATAAAACACGGAGCAACGAGCAAGGAGACTTTCCACACTGCAACTCCCAGACTAACACTCAGACAACGTTCATTAATCCATAAGCTACCGAAGAAATTCAACATCATCTGAAACCAGGTAGATATATTCAGTTCATCTTCGTTTTTTATCAACCAACTTAGAAAAATTGTACATAAGTAACGCATTGTAAAAATAACCTGTTTACCTTGGTACTGTCTTGGCTTGTTTATCTTAGTTTAGTTTATTTTATATTATTTTGTGTGTGTGTGTCTTTCTTATTTTTTAATACTAGTCTACTGTTTTACTGTTGTTTCCTTCCGGTTTAAAATGGTTTCTGCTGTACTGGAAATTTCAATAAATAAATAAAAAATATTCATTGTATCCTTGTATCTCTTGCTACTCTCACCTGGACTCCAATTGGCAACAAAAGTGCTGGGCAAATGCTTGCTTCCCACGAGGTGAGTTCTGGAATAGATCCCGAGCTTTACACACCTACCTTCACTTCCATCTTCATGCAGTTTTCCACTGGGTGAATTCTGGAGAAACTTCCAAGTGTAAAAGTTTATTTATATAGTTAAATCTCAGAGTTTTCTAAAATAAACAGAAGGAACAATGGCAGATGAAAATAATGCGCAGATATTTTAGAAACTCCCCCTACTTTTTGTACACCACCACCCACGATGCAATTCAATCCAAATGTTTGACAAAACATCAAGTTGTGGACGAATGACACTATAAACAATTGTAGCCTTTAATATGTGACCGTGATTTGATTCCTGGTTACTAACTAGACAATCGGCATATCCCCGGTTAGAGATTATAGATTTTATTACGAACTGCTAGTGAAATAATTTATATCATCATTAATTAGCATTGATTACAATTATACTACAGAAAATATTATCTCCATATCATTTGTAGTTTCCTAAATAGCCAATTCAAGTTTCTTTCTTTTATTACAATTATCACCTTACAAATAAATTACCAGCAAAGTACAGTTCTATTTTTTTTTTCGGAATAAATCTCTACAATGTCGTTTTTGTCAATTTTTAATGAATCGACACACTTGACTGATCGGTCAAGAATTTTAAATTTTAAAATTATGAAATAATCATTTGCCCCCAGACCCCAAGTTTTTAAGCCCTCGTTTGTATGTAATGGCGTCTTCAAAATGGAGGCCATGGCGAAGATCTCGGATAAATAAACCAAAACGTTGCATATATTATTTAGGATAATTATTAGCGCATTATAACCTGAATCAGATATGAAGAAATACGCAAATTTCAGAAGATAAAACACATATGTTATGAATAATACTAAAATATAAATATTATTATGCAAGTCATTGACTTAAAAATAGAAAAATACACATAATCCAATAAATTAGTGAAATTTGGCTAATATGGAGGTCGCTACATTGACTTCAGATCGTTTGACTAAATCCGCATCTCAGGTAATCGACGTTCGGTCAACGTTCGATATGTGCATAATCTGATGAAAAAATTATTTGCTTGCTCTCAATGGAAAGAAAACGTCCGCGAACCGCTCAGGACTCACATGAAGAAACTTTGTATTATGATAGGTTAGTATTAGGTAAGTATCTGTGTTCCTAATTGTATGTTGTCACCTTTAGCAGTTTCTGAGTAGGTCAATCCTTATGTTGGTTTTGATAGTTTGATAGTTTACTGGAACACACAAATACATTAAAGGATCGAGAATGTGGATAATAATCAAGTTCATAATTCATATTTATATCTCGAAAGAAGATTTCAATGCCATTGTGCCGATTGGTGACTTTTAATTGTTTGCTCCCATGTACTGAGGGACGGGCCAATTAAAATATTTTACATCTCATTAATCTAGGACTTTCTTCGTCTTCGACTGTGAAAATTTTTAGATCTTCGCATTTACTAGGTTTGGAGATTCCGATAGGTTATTTTGCATCAAAACCGGACCACAATAAAATTGAACTCTAATTCCCGATTTTCTAGGCGAACTTTCCAAAAATTCAAGGGTATAAGCAGATGTTTTCTCCATTTCAACCTTACGTATTATAGCCTCTCACAACCCACAGACAGATACATTAACAATATAAAGGAGCTACGTGAGTCCAATGTATCCAAGAATTATAATTGAATTCAATTAAACGGTATTCGAGAGAGAGTCAAATAAAAAACTTTAGAAGTCAGACAGAATTTACAGGACAGACTTTAAACAGATCAAATTTAAATGAGGTATCGACTGTTATGTACAAAACCACCCAAGGCTGCAACACTGATGAGCTTCACAACACTTTTAAAGATGGCGCCTCCTGCTTCCACATGCACCTAAAAATTATAGACATTCTACGGCAAATGAAAATTCAATGTTTCTATGCATGCTTACCACGCCAGCAAGCTTACAAATAGAGGAGAAAGTTCGACAATGGCCTCAGTCTGCAAGCAGATGGGTGGAAAGAACTTAGATAATAAACAAGAACAAATAAAGTTTTCACTTGACTGCCCCTCGTGTTTAAAATATTTAAGGTGCCGAGTATACATTGGAATTTTAAACTAATTATTCTTGAAGCAGCAACAAAAGCATGTGGAAAGATGGAAGTAGGAAGACAGCAAAAGAGAACGCCATGGTGGACAAAAGAAATCAATGAGCAAGTCAAAAGGAAAAAAGAACTCTGGAAGAAATACTTGATTAAATAGATGAGTCAACGCATACGAAGAATACAAGAAAGAATAAGTGTTAAAGAAATGGTAAAGCTGGAAAAACAAAAATCTTGAGAAAATCTTGGCAAGAAATTAGAGACAAATTATAATGAAAACCAGAAACTGTTTTACAGAACACTAAAGGGTATATGGAAAGATAAAGAATGCCCATTGAAATTTATATCCTACTAACCAACGAAGAAAATATAATGATAAGATGGAAATAACATTTTGAGGAACTGTTAACCATAGAGGAAGATCAAAACGGGGAAAGGGAAAGAGAACAGTGGGAGCAAGAGGAGAACCTGAGAAACGGTGGAAATGGAAAAGAGGATCAAAATGTGATTACCATGGGCGAACTGAATGAGGGTATCAAAAACATGAAGCTAGAAAGTCAGCAGGCCATGATGAGATAACACCTGAGATGTTGAGATACATGAGAATAGAAGGTAAACAAATGCTGCTCCAAGTATTCAACCTGGTATGGAAGGAGAGTATAATACCTGAGGATTGGCAAGTCAGTATCGTAATACCAATATATAAAAAGGAGACAATAGAACATGTGAAAACTACAGAGGGATTTCCTTATTCAGTGTCCCAGGGAAAGTTTATGCTTCAATACTGGAATCACGTTTAAGAACTATAATTGAACCCCATTTAGACCAGGCTCAACATGGATTCCATCCTGGGAGAAGCACACAGGATCTCATTTTCAGCATACGTCAAATTAGCGAGAAAGCTATAGAATTTGGAGGAAAAAAAACAGTACACATGGCCTTCATATATCTAGAAAAGAGCATTTGACACCATACCTAGGGCAAAGATCTGGGCAATTATAAAGCAAAGAGGAGTAGAGGAAGATCTGCTACAAGGCATAAGGAGTCTGCATATAAAATGCAGTAACTATGTTAGAACTGTAAATGCTAAATCAGAAGAGTTTTAAAGAACAAGAGGTTCGAAACAAGGATGTATACTCAGTCCCCTCCTTTTCATTGTATTGATGAATGAAGTCATAAATGAATGTAACATAAAAGTCAAAAAGTTATGGGTAGGATATAAAAACATGAGGCCAGTAGCTACAACTGTCATATTTTGCATATGCAGACGATATCCTAATTTAAGAAGCTCTGAGAAAAATCTACAATATAACATGAAAATTTGGAATAAAAACTCCTAAAATATGGGAAGAGAATAAATAATAATAAAACGAAGACCATGATAACAGCAAGAGAAAGGTAGAGCATAAAATATACCTTGAAAATCAAGAATTAGAACAGGTTAATAGTTTCAAATATCTGGAAGCAACACTACAGCAAGATGGTAAAATAGACAAGGAAATTAACAGCAGAATACAAGTAATAGGACGCTTATTTAATGCCTTGAAGAGAAACTTCCTCAATAAAAAGGAGATAACAAAGTCAACAAAACTTACAGTGTATAAAACCATATACATACCCACGATTCTAAATAGCTGCGAGTCCTGGACATTGACATCAAAACACCAAAGTAAACTGCAGACAATGGAAATGAGATTCTTGCGTAAGATCGAAGGAAAGACAAGAAGAGATCGAGTGAGAAATCAAACCATAAGAAATTGTTTGAGAGTTTCTCCCTTACTAGAGAAAGTAGAACAGAGCCAACTAAGAAGGTTTGGTCACGTGAAGAGAATGGCTGGAATGCACGTAGCCAAAGCGGTCTACGAAGTGAAAATGCAGGGGACAAGTCTAAGAGGAAGATGTAGAAAAGTGTGGGAAGACGATGCAAAGAGAGGTGCGGAAGTAGGGGGCGGCGACTGGAAAGAAGTGCAAGATTTAGTTCAAGACAGGGACAGATGGCAATCCTTCTGGAAGAAGACGGATTAAGTAAGTTAATTTACATTTGCCATTTCACATACTCAGACTCGAAATACATATCCAAATACAAGTCACAAATGTTACGGGATATACTAATCTTCGAACAATTGTTAACCCTCCCGTTGCCAAGCTTTACGACACCTTTATTTTAACAAGCGGGGTATTTTGACTACCCCAATACAATTTTGTGATTTAGTGTAATATTTGTTTTTAGATTCTGTTATTTTCAATGAATAGCTTTATTTAGTATTGAAATATAGTTTTTCAAATTATTAAAAGTATTTAAACTGAACATAAACACCGTATGGTGACACTAGTGCAGCGTTGCCATGTATGCGCGCTCTAATTCAACTCACACAATAGTAACCTGAAACAATAGAGTACAATATATGTTATGTGAGCTAAACAATGGATGTATGGTAAAGCTCAACAATGGAAAAATTAAATAACGAAGATGAATGAGTACATATTTCATAAAACATTCATTTTTGACAAATAAGAAGATAAGACATCTCATACCAAGCGGGGTAGTCTCACAACCCCACCAATATATCCCGTCAATAATAACTATAAAAACAAACAAACTGGGTCAGTCACGAGTGTAAATACAATTTCAATCATTTTAGGACAGTCATGAAACCACAAGTATGTAGCTCTTCAGATAAAATTATTATAGGGAAAAATCAACCTAGGGTAGTCAGAATACCCCGCTTGGTAATGCGAGGGTTAATTATGTAAGAGTTTTAACAGTGGCGTATTCTGGGTTTAAAACGTGGGCTATCTCTTTTTATCATAATGTTCAAATGGGAGGCTCTTTTTCGTTCAATTTCTTGGATTTTAAGCTCATGTGACATTGCGATTAAAATACATACATTACAATTTACTAATAATTATAAAAATATCACTGTTTCATTAATATAAAAGCAATAAGGAAAACATTTCAAATATTTATAAAATATTGAGGCCCACATTGTGAAATATTTATGTAGGCTACGTGCGAGAATAAAATATACGCGTATAATAAACTTCTTACCTTGAATATTTAATTTGGTCAGGAACTCCATTCTTCTCTTGGCAACCTCTGTGGTAAAATGGTTATTAGCACAGCGCACTACGACGCCAGGGGACTCGGGTTCAAATCCAGGCATGGATATGGATATTCTTTGTGAATGTCCCTTCATGAATTTAATCGTATTGTCACTCATCCTCATCGTCGCGATTAGCTAAAGTGGCAGAAAAGCAACGCAAAATAACAAATCAAGTCCATTCTTCTCTTCTTTGCGATGCCAGAGGCCTGCATATCTTCACGATTTGAAGTTTATCCTCATGCAAAAGCAGAGTAAATTGTTTCGCCAATAGTTCGTTAATTATGTCATTCATTTTCGTTCGCTACACCACGCAGCACAGATCATTCAAAACATATAGCTATAAGTAATTCTCACTCAATACATTTAAGAAAATCCACACAGTAAGAAACCTAATTTTCTTAAACTTCCTTCAACGCGATTTCCACTCACAAAATACCCTTTGTCATCTCCGGCCAGTCAGTGTCAGGGGCGCCGACTTGTCAAAATTATTGGGGGGGCTCTGATCACTGAAATAAATGAATGAATGTCTCACTCCCACCCTTTTTTTAAAATAAAAATTACGTCTTCGTATAGCAGTTTTTAAGCAGCTATTATATTCCTCATGCAAATGAACTGTAACATGATAAATGTTTAGAAAATGTTTCAAAGTCTCTTTATGTCTTTTGTGTCTGCTCATTTGTTTTTTAGATAACAATTAACATTTTTATTGAAAAGTATGTATTTACATTAAGAGGCCAACCTAACAGTTTTATGCCGGCCTCGGTTGCCGAGCATGTTGGGTGGTCGACTCAACTCACTTTGATCCAGAGGTCTCGGGTTCGAGTCCCGGCGAGGGCATGGGTGTGTTTTAATGTCCGCAACAGACATGTGATGGGTTGCAAATAACCCATAAAATGACGAATATTTACAATATTTAACAGTTTTATTTAATTATTTACATAAATGCTAACACAAATCGCAGGAAAATTGTTTTACTTTTTTGTTCTTGCTACAATATTTTACTTTTTAAATTTAATTTTGCAATAATAAAAAAATAGCATGTATACTAAGATATAAAGTGACATACACAACAAAAACATATGAACATGATTTAAAAATAAAGCAAAAGTTGCTCTACGCAGTGGGTTATTTCCTTATGAACTCATTAACGAGCAGTCTCAGGTCCAAATTATCAAGCATAGTTTGATGTATGTGGAGTACTGCTAATCTGCTTAGTCTCTTCTGCCTTATTGTAGATCTCAAATATGTCTTTATTCGGCTAATAGCACTGAATGACCTTTCGGCTGTGGCTGTCGTCACTGGCACAGTGCGGAGGACCATCATGAATTTGGGTCCTGGAGGGTGCTGTATTCCAAAAGAAACTTCCTTATGTCACGCATGGTAGTTAGAACCACTTTCTTCTGTTTGGCGATATCACCAAGCATGGACATGTGTAAAGAGAGCCAATCGGCATCCAAATCTTGGCGAAAGAATTCTCGCGTTTGCTGAAAGTTTGTTGTGCAACTGTTCACAGCTGAGACGCATTCTTTCTCTATGGCTGTTACTTTTTGTAGTCCTGTAGATTCATGTCCTTGTTTAACACATGATTTTGCTGAGTCACACACGTCAGTGTATATTGATTTATAATACTATTTTGGAGTGTAGAACTTGTGATGTTTGGCAGTATCAGGATTTTCAAGTCTCTTAGGGACGTGACGTTGCCGGGGCAATTCTGGCTCATCAACGAGGCTGGGTTTGCCCTCTGTCCATTTCAGCCAGAACTGCTCAAAACCCATTCGCTTTTCTTGAAAGATGTCAGTCAAGTATTTTAGTTTTGATTCCACTTCTGTAGCACCAATGTGTGGAAACTGAATCTTACAGTTTACCTCTTCTTTGGACCCATCACATGGCAGTAGAGGGAGAGAAAGAAAAATGTCTTGAAGTGAAGCATTGTCTCAAGGTATCCAGCACATTTTAATGCTGCGTCAGTAGAATCTTCTTCAGAAAATTTCTGAAGAAAATTGAGAAGGTTTTCATAGTTCCTTAAGATCTCTTGCATACTGGAGGCTCTCAACGTCCACCGACGAGGGCAAAGTGGTCACAGTCCAGTATGGCCAGCCTTCTCATTCACATCAATAATATTCCTAAATATTTGCATTCTTTTAGGGGATTCCCAAACAGTCTTTAACAAGTCATCGGTTAAATTCATTATGTCTCTGATTAATATATGTATAATAGTAAATAATAATTATATACTTAATACATAGTAATAAGTCGTGTGTTTTGCTGTCTCCGGTCATAGCCCCCACCCCCAAAGTTGATGGTTTAGCGGTCTCAGCCCCCCAAAGTTGGTCTAGAACATTTCAAATGTGTATTTAAAGTTACGTTCATGTGGCACAATTCAGAGCAAACTTTACAAGAGAAGAAAAATAGTACATTAAATCCTCTTAAGCAAAATTATTTGGGGGGGCTCTGCCCCCACATCATTAACATTGGGGGGGCTCGAGCCCCCCTAAACCCCATGGAGTCGGCGCCTATGTGTGTACCCCAACCAGTCATAAACAAAGCAGCAGAGGGGTTGAAAACATCGTAAAGCATTGTTGGTTCAAGGTCAGCGGCCTGTGAGTTCTGCATGTGTTCGATGGGACAGTGTTGCTTTGGCCTAGAGGACAAATTCCCTTTCACATGCCAGCCACTCCTTTCCCGTTCCTGTAATAGTAGTTTAGTTTCAAAATTACTCTTACCTGGGAAAATCCCATACTGGTTAGTGCATTGGCATCGCTGTAAGGTTTTACCGCCGTTGTAAAACGCAGAGTTCCCTGTCTAAGAAGCCACTACAAATACGTCACCGGCCGCCTCCAGGCGCTGGTCGGGGAAGAATTTAACCGCTGAAGTCTGGTGGTAGTTTTAAAGGAAAGGAGTCCATTCCCCATGTATAGAGCGAGCACAAGGAAAACAAACATTGGACGAAAAATCCCCGCGCAGCTTTTTCTTCCGTTCAGCTCGGGCCATAAGGAAGCATGGTCCACTCTCCCCCTCTTCTCCTCGCGGGAGTACGGTGCACAGGAGTCGCGGGTTTTATACTATCATTTTTTCCCGCGGTCGTTGTTTGAGAGTGAAGCATCAGTCACATTTGATAGTCGATTATTTTCTGTATTTAATCTGGGCTTCGGCGATAGCCTAGGTAGCCTAGAATATACGCGCCTGAGTTTTAAACTAAAATTTATCTAATCAATGTAAAGATATCTTAAGCCGGCACGGAATCGCAGCCAATGGGCGCAGTCGCATCAATCGCCTGAAAGCTGTTTGCTGGTTTCCCATGTAGCGTCACCTACTTGAGTTCGGGTGAGATTCGGCCATAGCTTCGGCTGTGCTCGGGAATGTCCAACTTTTGTATAAAAATTCATGATATAGACCGTGTTAAAAGTTCCCCCCGGAACTTCCAGTTTAGGCCAGTCCCCGTTGTTTCCAGTGCAGATTTCCCGACATACGAAGTATGAAATGAGCGTTTGTTTTCATTTTCATCAGTTGTGCGACGATAGTCAAGAAAGGTATTTGTTAAAGTTCTCCTATGAAAGAGTGGAAGTGTAGAATCCGTCGGATGGTCAACTGCAGAGCAGATTATTAAAAAAATGACGTGTCTTTGTGGCCGCCAGTTGTATAGCATACTACGAGTATCTCATGTACACGCACGACGAACTCAAAACGTACGAAAGTTTGGATATATTCAATTATTTTGTAAATAGAAAAGTGAGGGAAAGAGAATTCTATAAAACTAGTGATATTATTATATTATAAAGTATGATTAAGTGAATCTTTGCCAACAGATCTGCAGAAGTAATGACACATAGAAATGGTAGTAGTGTGCTTTCAACTTCGCCTTTCCGCCTGAGGGATTCAGGGAAAACCTACGATATGGCATGCCACTTTAACTTGCACGAATTTACTTCAAACAACAAGGGAGTTTTCAGACTGAAGAGACAAACCATATCCGGATCTCGCAGAGATGCATTGTATCAAAAGCAAACCATTCACCACGCTTGCGCAAATAACAGACCGTGGCAACACGATGCACGGTAATGATGAAACGGTCCAGTCCGAGCAACATGAAAGCGACACCTGCAATTTGTCGTGTCGCTTTAGATCGGGAGGCGTTGTTTATTTTTGAATGTTGGTTTCCAAGAGTCACGTATCATTCAGTCTGAAAGCTTCCTTTCGAACCAATTCGCCACTAGAAAATGCACGTGTCGCTTGCACTGGACTGATTTCTTAGTGCTATGCATCGTGTCGCCTCGGTCTGTTGTACTCGTATGCGAGGTGAATTGTTTGCTTTAGAATAAAGGCGCTGTTGCTTGTTGCTTTGGTGTGTAATCTCCGTATCACTTGAAAATGAATCCTCAGTGATTAATGACATTTTTCGAACCGAAGCGACACGACAAGCTTCACGTGTCGCTCAGATTCCCAATGGCGTGTATAGTGCCGCCTGAGATTGATTTCCCATTTGTGGTAAATGCTTATTTATAGACTAAATGGGCCTGTGTCGCTTGTCACTTCGGTGTGAATGTGAACCACCGTTGTCGCGTGTCGCTTCGGTTTGAAACCTCACTAAGAGGCGTTCTTTTCACCACAACACAATACTCAGATAAACGATCAACATGCTTGTAAAAAATGCAAGTCGTACAAATCCTTTCCGGGTACCAATCCTTTCTTCGTTCAGCTTGTATCCACAGGTTTCGTCTCTCTACGTCCTTCGGAAACCTATGAAGTGATAAAGTAAAGTAAAAAAGTAAAGTGTTCCCCTGTGCTTAGCACCACGCCATGAAGGCGTATAGGGGGTGTGGGGGTAACGCCCCACACTTTCTTGAAGTGATACTTGACTCAATAAATCTGTTCCCGATTGAACTGTGCAACCATATGCTACATAGCTGACACCCTATTGGTACCCCCTTCCGATGTAAAATCCCATTGATTTGAATAGGAGAAAACATGTTTGCCCGTTGTTAGACTCAATTCCTGGTATGTCGTCTGCTGTGACGTCACCAGTCTTTACTAATATACCCTATCGAGCCCCCAGTTAGCCTCACGCAAGATTGTAGTCTTGAATACTTGAGTCGTGCACTTGTTCATTTGTTTGAAATCATGGAAGTTTAAAGTCAGCCAGAAGTTGGTTGTAGTTCATCTACACAGCTGACACCCTATTCCCTATTTCCTTGTAAGAGAACCTCTACTTTGCCGTTTTATATTAACGTCCATAGCGCCGTAAGCGTAACTGGGTTTTCGAGGGGAACCAGGCGAGTGCGCATGCTCCACAGTAACCCCGCCTTGGTGAAAATTTACAGTAGTAACTCCACCGGAAGTACCTGCCGCCATTTTGAAAATCACGTCATCATTCCAAACTCGCATCATAACCAATCAAAAACGAACTGCCATATTAAAAATACAAAGTTAACAATTTCCGAACACAAAAACGATTTACGCCTTTTAACACGCAAATTGGAACCACACCAGTAAACACGAGGAGGAAACACGCCAATAAACTCAAGGAAGAAATGCGCCTTAAAAATGAAAATGTAACCACGCCAGTAAACACAAGGGGGAACGACACCAGTAAACACAAGGGGGAACGACAAAAAATAAATGATTTACCCCTTTCAACACACAGTAAAATAAAATTGGAACCACACCAGTAAACACGAGGAGGAAACACGCCAATAAACACAAGGAAGAAATTCGCCTTAAAAATGAAAATGGAACCACACCAGTAAACACAAGGGGGAACGACACCAGTAAACACAAGGGGGAACGACACCAGTAAACACAAGGGGGAACGACACCAGTAAACACAAAGGGGAACGACACCAGTAAACACAAAGGGGAACGACTAAACACAATAATAAACCACTCCAATAAAAACTTGCAATTAAAAAATCTTCATTTATACTACTGTTGGGGGCTCCGCCCCCAAACCCCCGAACCAATCCAAATCAAAATCACTAAATCTAAATTTCTATGAGTACCCGAATTTAAAACTAAACGAAAACTAAAAAATTTACATTACAACCACAAGTTACCTACTCCAAAATAAAAAGAAATCAAACTTACCTTACTAATCACAATTAGCTGGAACATAAACTGGTGAAAATTTACAGCAGTTTCACCAAATTCAACGTCCGCGGGCGTAGAAGCCGAGGACATACCAACATGACCCACCAGTAAAATACGGTCGACCGGCAACTGATAACAAACTACTACACAATCTGTGACTACACACCAAGCACTAGCTAATTGAACATCACCAGAGCCACCTACCATCAACTTACTAAAATAAACATACGCTCGCTGACTTACCACATACAAACCACAACTTCCGGTGGATACACGGCAGTAAAGTTTAACCCCCGCCTTTAACACCGTCTATTAGATTTCCTTACTCCGGTTATTTTTTACCTTATTCTTTGTAAAGGTACAAAGTACATACTTGAAGTACAGTCTTGACGGAAGTGACGTCACCTAGTGCAGTTCGAAAGCGCCAAGCAAACGAGTGTACAAGACCAGAGCACGCAGCACGCGAGCAGTGCACACTTGCGATCTGTGCTTGCTTTTCATTTGTTAAAAAAATGGACGTCGGAAGTCAATCAGCTGGTAGTTGTAGTTCTTCCATTGTGTGGAAATGTAAGTAAACAAATTTTTAAAATACTATGTAATTTTATTTATTGGTTTTATTCATATATGCGTGGTTTCTTTCTTCTATAGTGAGAAGTGTTTAAAAGTGAGAAAACAATTTATTTTTCCGCGATCGTAAACCATGTTGCGGAATGTGTGAAAATTAATTTGAAAGAGCAAATTTCTTTCATATTTCTATAATTAATAACGTGCTGTGTTATATAAACTGCACGCCGAGTCATGTGTGTGTTGTGGCACATACAGTCGATGTTTGATAATTTTAGTTTCAAAGCAACTTTTGTTGCCATTCTCACTTGTGCTGGCGCTGCAGTCGAAGTGCAGTTCGAAAGCTTTCCGCTTCCAGGCTTCAAGACCGCACTGCGAGTATGCTCTCGGGGTATGCTCGCTTCAAGTATGGTCTTGCAGCTTTCGGACACAGCCTCTGTAAGGTATGTGTGATATATAGACGTATTCTCCGAAATGTCATCTTTACATTCATGTACGATACGCATCATAATTTTGTTTCATAACTGCTGTCACAATAATTAAAGGTGTACCCCCTTCCGATGTACAATCCCATTGATTTGAATAGGAGAAAAACATGTTTGCCCGTTGTTAGACTCAATTCCTGGTTTGTCGTCTACTGTGACGTCACCAGTCACCACTAATATACCATATCGAGCCCCCAGTTAGCCTCACGCAAGATTGCAGTCTTGAATACTTGAGTCGTGAACTTGTTAATTTGTTTGAAATCATGGAAGTTTAAAGTCAGCCAGAAGTTGATTGTAGTTCATCTAATGTATGCAAATGAAAGTAGCTACAAGAATATTTCGAAATTTAGAAACAATCCTTTTAGAAAGATATACTTTTTCCTTCTGGATATATGAAGTCTTCAGCTAACAAAAACCTATTCAAAATTTAAATGATTTGACATTGAGGCCAGGGATTCTATATCTCACAGACTATAATAGTTACTGTTGCATGGGGCAAATCGCTCAACCCTTGTTAAGTTGATGCAGTATAATCTGTGAGTTGATGTAAACACTGTCCTGAAGAATATCATCATTATATTGAAATTTAGATGAATCTTGTGAAACGCCTTCGGAATGTCCGATAAAGTAGTAAAAATTCGTGCAAATGAAAAAGCTACGTCTGCTGTGGAAGTTTTCAAACAACCTATGGGAGTAGTAAAATGCCAGAAGAAGGTACTGGACGAAGATACATATATTCAGGTGAGTTATTGATTCGTATTATATACGTATGTAGCCACCAAGCTTTATTTCCATACTTTCTTGAGTGTTTCTTTCAACTAGACATGGATGCAATAACTCGTACACACAAAGACACACACACCCACCTTAATCTTGCTAAAATTTCTAGTGCAGGGACCATTGCGTGTGATGTATTGATCGAAAAGTGTCACGTGCGCTTAACAAACGCAAAAAGTTATTAATTATTCTCAATATAAAAATTTATGGCCGAGGTTCTGATTATTAATTCCGATGTCGTCGTGTTACACAGTAATTTATGCACACATACCCCTAACTATCCCTTTCCCCAATATAAACATTCTAGATGTCAGCCTCGATGATATGAACAAGCATTCAAAACCCCTAACGCAGGTTTATCCAGAATTTTCTATCTTGGGAGGGGTTGTAAATGTAAATTTAGTACCATATTTACCAAGATTTGAGGGGGGGTTTGTAGAAATTTTAGGACGTGTATGAATAAACCACTATGCACGTCTGTAAGCATATATTGAAAAGTGACACGTGTGTTTTTTTTCTGCAGATCAATTATTTACAACCTGTTTCTATATAATTGTGTTTGTAACACTCCCATGTGCTTATCTTGTCACTGTTTATACATTTTAAACAGGTTAGGTTTGATTATCTTAGTATTCCCATACTTTCCTTGATCTGCATGTTTATACGCTTTCCATTCAAACAGATGGCTTGGGACAGTGGGTGACTAGGATCACGATCATTCGCTCAACCCACTTTACATGACATGATTGCTTCCAGATTAATATTTTCTGCATTTTTGAAACCAAGAAATGGTAAAACTGTCAAAGCCGGGAATCAGCTGTAACTCGTTTATTCTGTAATTGTTGACATTCATACTTACTTATTCGGTAACACTTTACTATAGCGGAGACGGATTTCTTCAAATTTACAGGAGGAAGTACTTCCGCAAATCATTTTCTGTAGCGTTGTTGATGTTCGGGAATGTAGTTTTGATCCATTTTAATGCGAATGCATGTGGTTTTCTGCGAAAATCTATTCCGACGTGCTATTGCTGCTGCCGTTATTTGCTTTCTGCACCAGAGCACAATACGTGCTATTGCTGCTGCTACAAGATGACGTGTCGAGGATGCATCGTGAAATTGTTGCCGGGTGTGAAGATGCCATGGAATTTGTAATTCCGATGTTGTCCGTATATACTAAATTGAACGAAAGGAGTGCTAATGGAACCTAACCTAACAGGCCTAACCTAACCTAGTAGGCATACCTCGTCCCCATGATGGTTCGTGGGGCTATTGTATGTAAGAAATAGACATTATTTTCGTTAGAAATCTATTATTTCACCTAAAGAAATGTTCCGCAATGCAGAATAGTACGTTAGCAATGTAAAAAATTATGAAATAAATCATTGATAGGTGTCTCCGGTATAGTAAAGTAGTACCACTTAGTCTGCATTGCGAGAGATTGTTTAACAAGGAATTTCACTTTTTTTTTTTAAAGAAATTAGTTTCTATTGTCGACAATCTCGCTCTCTGAACACGCAAAATGGTGGGCAAATATTGACTAGTGTTGTGTTTCAACCTTTTTAACAGAAAAATTCCCTCATAGCCCCAAAAACCATTCACGCATAATCCCAAAAACCATTCTGGATCGTATAACCATCCACGAATAGCCCCCAAAACTATTCATGATAGTGCCACACACCATCTCGGTAAGGTTAGGATAGGTTGCTTTTGGTTGGGCAATATAGTGAAAAAACTGTGTGTTTGGAAACACTTACCGCGGATTACGTCATCAGTATATCCGGTTCAAGTACATGGATTGAAATGCAAGCAACAGCTTCCGTGCATCGGACGGACATTATTATAGAAAAATACATGAGTTAGCAGCCAAATACATTGAAAAATTTTCGTTGTGACATATTTTGGGCAAACAGATCAGATCCTGCATTGAAAACATGTTGAGTAAGCACTGTGCATATGGTATTCGCTGAAGTGATTCAAGGTATGTTTATTGCGATCATATGAGGAATGTCTACTTTTTACATTTTCCTAAGCTATACAGAAACCATGAAAGGTGTGTAAAATGGTAAAATGTAAATTTTCATGTAAGAAAGCTTCTCGTATGCTTTCCTAGCACACACTTTTCTGTTTGTCCAATTTCATCCTTGAGTACACTGCACATGATGTCAAGATGAATATCATCCATGGAAGTGTCCCCAAAATAGAGAATTGTTTGAAAGCAACTTTAGAAATATATTAAATCAGCGATTCATTTAAGGTAATGTCACAGGATTGTAACCCCCTTCCTTTCCTAATTCAGCAAATTGTAATTTAGAAAATATTCTTAAACCTTTTGAAATACTCCTAGTTTCTACTAAGTGAAAAAATAAAATACTAACATCTTATTGAAATGTTCCGTTTCTTATATAACTACAACTTTTCACTCATTCTTGTATCTACAGCCCCTCAATATACTCACATTGAAGATTTTAACCCTTAAATGCCAAGATGTGACAATGTGTCACCTTTGTTTTGTTTTATTTGGTTTTGTTTTCCACTTTTCAAACATACTGTGACTTAAGCAATGGTAGGAGTACATATTTTGAGTGCTACATGAGCCTTGAGGTATCCTATTAGTAATTTTTCTTGTGTGTATACATTGATTGCATTGTAGAATTATTTCTCTTGTAGACTATGGTTGTTACAAACATGAAAATACATTTTTTTTTGTAGTGACGGTTCAGGAGAACACATGCTCCCTTCATCAGACACTTATTTTTAGTTTGATTAAATATACAGATATAACAATGGGAAAGAAAGCATAGATTTGAATGTCTGGTAATCTTCGTTCATTACAGAAGAACACTGGAAGAAATTAAATAATAAGAATGGCAACACTGTGGAGTAGGCCACCATCTTTAAAATGTGATGTAATGTAAGACATGAAGAATCTCTGTAAAAGAGATTATTTTGAATTGTGTGATGATATTTGTAATTTATAATTGAAAAATAATAAAAACAGGCAGTTTGTTTCACAGTTAAGTTGTAGCTGTGTTACAATAATGTTACACTGATAAGATCCATTGTATAACTGACTATTTTTTTTGTTAAAACTGTGTAGCCACTGTTGTAATTGTATCTTTTAATGTAACTAGATATAAATGTCTGATGAAGGGAGCGTGTGTTCTGAAACGTCACAACAAAAAAGTCTATGCTTGTAACAACCATAGACTACAAGATAAATAATTACTAATGTTTAACTTGATTCTAGCTATATTTTTTGAGGGGGGGGAGGACCATTTTCCGCTGAAAATCATGGCTTTTACTTTTTAATTATTTTCCTCTGAAAGCAGGTGAGCAAGAATGGAACACATACCAGGCATTGTTTTAAAACCCTTACGTCCCGGCATTGCCTACGTGGAGGCCCGACGAAGTTCAAAACTTCTTGTCGAAAATGCCCTTCGGTGCAGAGAGAGTCAAAAAGTGTAGCGAACTAGATGGGGTTAGTGTTCAACAGTGGCGTAGCATGGACATTTCGGGTGGGAACGCCAAGTCCGAAGGAAGGGTCGGCCCTTTCTTGCTTAATAATTTACTTATGGTATTAGTCGCCACAGGTATTGTTTATTTGCCTGAAGCCAGCTGAGTTTTCAATAAAACATGATCCATGCATGTTGTAGCTAGAAAATTAGATGCCTCACTATGCCACAAATGTTTTGAACTCTGGTGTTTTATACCTTTTTTTATACCTTTCTGCATGACGCAAGTCATTAAAAACCTACTTGAACCACAAGCGCCTCTGCACAACAGTAGGCGTAATTGTTGTGGATGATCCAACTACTGATTGATTTTTGGGCCTCCCCTATGGCGCAGTGGTAGCGTCGTCGCCTTGTAATCAAGGGGTCCCAGGTTCGATACCCGGTGGAGGCACAAGTGGTTCGGATCCCACTTTAAACTGTAGGTCCAGTCCCGATTAGCCTTACTGTGCATAAAGTGGACTTAAAACACCAAATCAATCCAATCCAATCCATACTGATTGATTTGGTTTATTTTACTTCGCTTTTCTACCACTTTTGGTTAATTGCGAATATGAATATGAGTGATGATGATATTGAGGAAGGGACACTGACAAAGAGCACCCGTGCTCCCGCCAGGATTCGAACCAGGGACCTCTGTCGTCTTGGCGCACTGTGCAAAGCACCCTGACACGGAGGTGGGTGGATGATCCAAATATCGTACACTCTACTGACGTAACAGTGCCGATTAGTAATTCAGACCACTGTTTATTACATCTTGAGAATGCTGATAAACATTTTAAAATAATTTTGTACAGAGACAATTCGATGTTTTCAAATGAATGGTAAACATTTCCATTGACAGAATATTAATTTGCTATTTATTAATAACAATAAAAAAAAAATAGTTTTGCGGGTTAAGTGGTAGAGCAGCCACAGGCTGAATTTCTACCACAAGGACTTCACCAACTTATTTGACAAAAACTGTGTTGATCTTTTAGTTTCTAATGCACATCGCTGTTCGTGAAATAAATTATATAATGCAGTGATCATTAAGAAGTGGTATATTTGAGATTGGTAAAGTTACGTCAGTCAATATTGTGTATTGTAGCGTCACATAACACAAATTGCATGAGTGCAAAGAACCAGGTAGGAATTCTACCGCTGTCGTCTGCTTCAGAAAACAGGAAGGGTCACATGAACCAATCACGGTAGACCTCTACTGCAGCTCCGTACGCTGGCGTACGAGAGAGCATTTACGTGCGTGCCGTAGACATCGAAGCTTTCCCTCCAGAAAGGCAGCAAGGAATATAGAGTCTTGTACGCCGAACCTGCTCGGCGTCCGGCCAGGAAAGGCATTGTGAAAAGATGCTAGAACGAGTGTTGAGAGTGGAGCGTTGCAAGCGGATCGCGAAAAATAGCTATTATAATGCCATGAAGGTCAAACATATATGAAATTAGTCAAGTTTTACTTTATATTCACAGCATTTACGCATTTTTGAAATTTTAAATCTGGGAACGCCGGGCGTACTATAACGCTACGCCACGCCACTGGTGTTCAAGCGTTATTGCATACAATAGGCCTCAACATTTAAGGGTTAAAGGGAGTGAGTATAGATAAGGCTTAACTCTATGAATTTGTTTTTTTTTTACTTGGATTGTTATTCCTTCCTTATATGTACAGTATAATATTTGGAAAAATTGATTGCTTGAAATTCGAAATAATATTGAAATTGTCATTGTTATATTATTTCATGCATGGTATGCTTATTACAGGAAATGGGTAAAATCATCCAGCGAGATTTCTTTCCTGATCTAGAGAAGTTGAAAGCCCAGAATGACTATTTAGAAGCTGTGGAAAAGAATGACTTGCAGAAACTCAGAGAACTCTATGAAAAATACAGCTCTGGGAGAAGGCCTCCAACCGAAAGATGTAAGTTGCTGTTTTTGATTTTTTCAATTTAATTTAATTTTTGGGTTATAATCGCTACAAATTAGTACAAAATTGAACACACTTGGGCTGTGCTGATACAGCTGTATCAGTTTTGCCCAATAGAAGTGCAGTAGTATCGCTATGTTCAAGAATCGGTTGGATTTTATTTACCGATACCAGCTGTTACTTTTCCAGCATTTTCATTGTCCACAGGGTCCACAAAAATGCAATGCAATGCTTTCACGGAGTCTTAATTATCGCAGAAGTTATGCAAAATTTCCACTGATTTGCTACCAATATTGTTTTTTTTTAAATATTCTATTGAACCTACAGTTTAAAGTGGGATCCGAATGACTGTATGATGTGCCTCCACCAGGTATCGAACCCGGGACCCCTTGATTACAAGGCAAGTATGTACTGCATCATCGAGGAGAGCCACTTATATTTGGAATGGAATACTCAGTCACTATAAGACGCATGCTTTTAGAGGCGATATCGGGCGGTGCCACGCAGAGGGTGTGCGTGGCGATTAGCCAATAGCAGGAGTGCAACGTTGTACAGTTAGGAGACTATGGCACGGAAGTTAAAAGCCACGCTCTGTATTTTTCTTGCGCGCAAGACGTTTTCATAAAACTCGCCACTTTAAGGTTCATCATAAGATGGGGAAAGACATTTTGAACCTGACTGTCCAAGTCCCATGAAATTCCGTCGCCTACAGCCAGAGTTATCGTTCCTTGAAGAAACAAGGGAAACAACACCTTTCATTTCCTTCATTTTTTTTCGTTGCCACCGTGTTGACGCAGCTGAGTTGTTGTGTCTAGGGAAAACTGTGGGTGTTAAATTCGCCTCGATATAAACAATGACCCTTCATTGTTCTGGACGTTCTCGAACATTGAAAGTCTAGATCAGTTTGAGTTCAGCGTTTTCGTAGCAAGGCCGGTGTAAAATTATTCGCTTATCGTTCACTCATGCGCCACAAAGAACAGTTCGTGAAAAAGATTAAATACAGCCCTTTTGTGCGATAGTATGTGTTCTTTGTATTTTAAATAATGTCACTCTCAAAACCCAGCACCAGTAGTACAGGCACCAAGGGTGCAAAATCTAATCATTAACCTCCAGAAGAGTGACTCGGAAATGAGTGAAATCAATGACACGGAGACCGAGGAAGACGACGAGAGCGGTGATGATGACCTGGCAGTTCCTCTACAATAAATACCTTCAAGCTTCTTTCAGGTATGGGTTTCTCGTATATGCTACAGTGATATGAAATTATAATCCTGTGTAGAAATATTAACTATATTATTTCACTGTACTCATATATACAGGGTGATTCTAAAGGTATAGTACAAACGAAAACCACAGATACCTCCCATGAAATAGAGACGAAAGTTCCCCTTCCACTTTGCCGAGAGATGCCTCCGTGAGGAGCTAGACAACGCCGAAAACGTGTGAAAATGAACTTCACACCTCTGTACAGCCAGTACCAGTGAAGATAGAAAGGCGGAACAAACGAAGTCAAAAGGAACACCAAAGTCGCCCATCCGAAAAACACTAGGCGGCAGCTGCGCAACACATGCGCATGGGGTTCCACAAAGGAAATAGGAGTGTCCCGCAAGACAAGTGAAGGGAAAGGGTAGCGATCGACAACGGTAGGGAGAAAAGAAGCTATGAAGCATGAAGTAACAATTGCACAGCGGGAGACAAACACCATGACTGAAGCAGTGCAGTCGAGAAAAGTAGTGCGGGGTTGCAGAACCACGGGAGGACGACGTAGGATGTAAAAACACACCGAGAATGCAAGCAAAGTGGTCCGTGACACTCGACAGGCAACAGACGCGTACATGGTTCGGGGCAGAAATGGCGGTGCAGCACAAGGGGAGTCCCCAAAACACAGTGGGGAGACACCGCAGCAAGAACAAAGCACGGTGCAACAAAAGAGAAAGAGGACCAGACGGGGAATGGTACCTGCCAAGGAGACAACAAATGCGGGACTAGGGATTCCCCGTAGCAGCACCGAGGAGATGTCACACAGAGGTCGTGCGCCAGCAGGACAAACACAGCAACTACGGGCACAGGAGGTTATTGCTAATGAAAGGTGCATGTACAGATAGGACCACGTACCCCGTACTGACGTTGTAACAAACGTCGTGGTGGGGCCCAATCAGCCTCTTAAAAATGAAGCCGGAGGCACATCGCTGGGTGGGAGCGGGCGAAACCACTCCGTACGGTGGACGACACTAATGGATGTGGTCGGAATGTTTCCATCCCGATCACCAGGTCCACCGTTCCTAGACCTGACGCGGCTGTTTGCTTCCGAGCGCAACCCCAGCCGAACAACTCGAGTCCCTCCTCGGCCGCAGCCTTCCGCTCCGAAACCAAGCGTAGCCTCACACCACCGCAGCCGCACACTGCCACGTGGGTGTGAGACGGGGCCGAGCAAGGCTGGACAGATAAACTGCGTGGGACAATCGTGTAATGAAGCTACGTGGGGGTATGCACGTCTGTTCAACTGCTGGGTTACCCCACATTGGTGTACACAAACACCACACGATCGTACGTAGTGCTCCCCGTCGGCTCGAGCAAGACGGACGAAGTACGTGTTGTGGGTGAATGGGGCAAGAATGAAGGACGCTACATGTGTTCCACGATGACAAGGCCCCAGAGTACATGGCCCCACCTGACAGCAGTGGTCAGGTAGTGAAGAGCACAGGCACGGGTGGCTCAGGAACGTCAGCTGATTGTACCACAGCGCCGTGCGGACGTGTGGGCTGATTGGAAGTGCAGCGTCAGGAAGCGTGTCAGTGAAAGAGCCGGTGCGGTGGTGGTGTGCTTGACGTACGACAATTGAGTACGTTGTTTCGAAGCCGTTGTGACCAGTGTGTGTGTGTGTGCCACCTGAGCACTGCAGTACAGTATTCCATAATTGTCACTATCCTCACCGTACCATAGAACGCTACACATTTGTAGAACTGAGGGACATGCATTTTGTCTACGGCCTTGCAGATGGCAATGGCCGAGCAGCTGCACGCCTTTATCGCGGACGGTATCCGGAGAGGCGACAACCCGACAGCAGGTTGTTTTCGAACGTGCACCGTACCCATCATGTCGTGCAGGCCATCATGTCGGTCACCCAAGACATGTGCGCACCGCGGCGGTCGAGGACGACGTACTTGCTCGCGTGGATGACACACCGTCCACTAGCACCCGTAGCATTGCACGTGCAGTGGGAGTATCACAGTCGACAGTGTGGCGTGTCCTTCATGATGATCTGCTGTATCGCTATCATCCACAGCGAGTCCACGCGTTGCAGGCTGGGGATTACCCACGACGTGTGGAATTCTGTCAACGACTGTTGCAGTTTTGTATCGACGATCCCCGTTTTTTGCGCCATGTGCTTTTCACGGACGAGGCACCATTCACCCGTGAGGGCATCTTCAATTGCCGAAACAGCCATGTGTGGGATTATGAAAATCCACATGCAGCAGTCGAGGTGCACCATCAGACCCAGTTTGCAGTGAATATTTGGGCAGGTATCATGGATGAACAGATTATCGGTCCATACCTGCTGCCACCACGTTTAAATGGCCGCCTCTATCACCTTTCTTGCATCAGTCCTTCCAGAGCTGCTAGAAGATGTACCCCTCAACGTGCGACATCGTATGTGGTTTCAATTGGATGGAGCGCCTGCACATTTTGATGGCACAGTGCGAACCCTTTTGCACCGTACCTACCCACAACGTTGGATCGGCAGAGAGGGCCCCGTCCTCTGGCCCGCCCGTTCGCCTGACCTCACACCAATGGATTTCTTCTTGTGGGGCCATGTGAAAACACTCGTCTACTAGACCCCGGTGCCTGACAAGGAAACATTGGTAGCGCGGATACTTGCAGCATCGGCCGACGTGTGTACCATGCCAGGGATTTTTGATAGGGTTCGCCAGAATTTCCTGCGACGCTGCAATGCCTGCATTGAATGTGGTGGTCGTCAATTTGAGCAACTTTTGTAACAACGTCAGTCCGGGGTATGACTACGTACTACGTACTATTCCTATCTGTAAGTGCACCTTTGCGTGGCAATAAACCTCCTGTGCCCGTAGTTGCTGTGTTTGTCCTGCTGGCGCACGACCTCTGTGTGACATCCCCTCGGTGCTGCTACGGGGAATCCCTCATCCCGCATTTGTTGTCTCCTTGACAGGTACCATTCCCCGTCCGGTCCTCTTTCTCTTTTGTTGAACCGTGCTTTGTTCTTGCTGCGGTGTCTCCCCACTGTGTTTGGGGACTCCCCACGCGCTGCATGTGTTTGTTTCCCGCTGTGCAATTGTTACTTCATGCTTCATTGCTTCTTTTCTCCCTACCGTTGTCGATCGCTACACTTTCCCTTCACTTGTCTTGCGGGACACTCCTATTTCCTTTGTGGAACCCCATGCACATGCGTTGCGCAGCTGTCGCCTAGTGTTTTTCGGATGGGCGACTTTGGTGTTCCTTTTGACTTCGTTTGTTCCGCCTTTCTATCTTCACTGGTACTGGCTGTACAGAGGTGTGAAGTTCATTTTCACACGTTTTCGGCGTTGTCTAGCTCCTCACGGAGGCATCTCTTGGCAAAGTGGAAGGGGAACTTTCGTCTCTATTTCATGGGAGGTATCTGTGGTTTTCGTTTGTACTATACCTTTAGAATCACCCTGTATACTGTGAATGCATTATCAAAATAATCGCGAATTTTCTGTCCTTCCCTTGCATTAGCAGTTAGTTTGGCAACAGCGCAGTAGCACTGGCTGGGTATTGGCCTAACTCATGTTCCTTCTAAAAGCGTGCGCTGTATAATATTAATTAATACGTTGAACTGAACCACTCTTATTTGTTACGCTATTTTTTAAGTATCAGTTTCAGTATAAGTGGTAATTGTAAAAGAAAAAGAAATCCTAATAAAGCTCTGGGAATGTATACCAGCTTTTTACTATTTGCTATTTGCCCTTACATGTTTTTCATTAATATGCTTTTTGTTTCACTGTCATTCAAAACGACACATACAATTCCGTATGTTTCTCTAATTTTATTCCAATAACTTCCGGCATAGTCCATATCAATTTGGGCAGGGGGGTTACCTTCATCATCTTCATTGAATTAAACATATGTTAAAATTCAGGACAAGTAAGAAATCCGTATTTTTGTTTGTTTTGTCCACAAAAATTCCTGGCCCGAGATACAGGTCGCCAAAGATGGCGTCATTTCTCATGCAGGATTTTCGGCAAAATATTAAAATGCTTTATCTGTGGAACGGTTCAAGATATTTTGTTGCTGTTTTTGTATTTGAAAGAGATTGTGGGTGCCCCAGTTTCTATTCGTTCAGCAGGAAGGCATCACTCAATATCAGAGGAAGATACTGATGCAGTTGAACAAATTTTTAGTTCATTGAATTGCTAATTTCAGTTCTAAGCAGAATGCTTAAAAGTGGTATGCTTTGAACCTGTAATATGTGTTGGAACTTGCACATATATTTTGGAAGCTTTAATATGTTTTGAAAGCTGTGTCTGTTACTTATCTTTATGAAGACATGAGACCAATATGTGAGAATATGGTAATAAAAACTGGTTTCATGTATGGCAAAATTTTCAATTGTTTATGAAACCTGTTAAACTCAAGAGTGGAAGTTCTCCTTTTCGGAGAATGTAGTACTGTATGCTACTGATCAACAATAAAATAATCAAAATTTTTGGAATGGGCATTTTTGAAGAAAATATTATTTTTGATTTTTCAAAAAGAAATTCAGAAGGCTACAGCAAGAGAACTTGGACACATATTTCCAAATGTAGGTTATCATTTTAATCAGAAACGTATTCCCTTTCAAATACAAAAAATAGCAACAAAATATCTTGAACCGTTCCAGAAATAGACCATTTTAATATTTTGCCAAAAATCGCACGTGAGAAATGACGCCCAAGGTGCCATCTTTGGCAGCCTGTATTTCTTGGTCCCAGGAATTTTTTTGGACAAAACAAAAAAATATGGGTTTCTTACTTTGTCCTGAATTTTAACATATGTTTAATTCAATAACATCTGAGACACTGAAGGTAAGAGTTTTTCTTTGCCTGCCAGAATTGATATGTACTATGTCTTACATTTTAATCAGCCACCAATAGATAGAGAACACTGTGTACATTATCCACATAAATGTAGATGATTTTAGTATCTTCAACTGATTTCATTGTTTCTGCGACCTGCAAATCATTTTGTAGTTTTTAGTTGCCTGGAATGTATTTCTGTTATGCTATGACATGGAGCACTCAACGAGAATCTCTTCTGTACAGACAGCTTTGTATAGAAATTTACTCTTGCACTGAAAGCTTGATAACCAAACGTCACTTAAAACTGTTGACTACCGTACACATACACCACTCTTGTAGCCTCACTTTGGGGTGGAAAATGGATTTTGCTATCACTTCAGCATGATACATTCTATGGTTTGAAAACTACAGTAACAATGAAGGTAATATTCTTCTGAACGCTAGAATTTTTTCCACTGATATTATAATATTTTCTGGAAAGAGAAGCAGTATAAATGAAAATTTTGAGTAAATTGATTTGTCTCAAGGTAAACATTATTTTGTTTATTGCCAATATAGTAATATGTCATGAACATGGTTTGATACCTGGCGGAGGCACATAATGATCCGTATCCCACCTTAAACTGTGGCTCCAATCCCGATTAGCCTCTCTCTGCATAAGTATAAAGCATTGGAAATACTCCCATCATCAAATTTGCATTATAATTTGATTTCAATGGCATTGGCATTGCAATTTTTAAAATTGTTTTAACACATCATTAGTATTGATTAGATGTGATATTTCTCGACATAGGTTGTTTCTAATCAATATAAAAATTATATATATTGTAATCAGGGATAGAAAAATACAGGGTGCCTAGTTACCATGGCACCTCAATTTAATTTTCAAATAGGAAAAAGGATCAAGAAAGGAAAAAAATACCTAATTCTACAATGCAAGCAATGCGTACAAACAAGAAAAACTAAATATGTTGTTTTATGTAAAGTAAATTAGCAAATATGTAAAATGTGTAATATCCTGGAAATGTGTAAAAATATGTAACATAAAACTTATACAAAATAATGTCAGTTATATAATTCGTTGACATTTTCCTGTTAAAGTTATGCATCTAGAGAGGAATAGGATATATAATTACAGTAGACCCTCGATTATCCGAGCTAATTGGGACATAGACTACCTCGGATACGGAAAAACTCTGATAATACGGATAGGTAGTAAATGACGGAACAACACTTAAAACTGTATAGTAATTATTTATTACTAGTACAACATAAATGACAAGATTACTTTTTCAAAAAGTCTTTTGTAGTTTTTTGGACTAACCTCTTTCCTCTCTTGGACGCTGCAATGTAACGCCAATACTGTAGGGAGAGTAGATGTAACGAACACGTGCAGCGCGGACGGTGATTCCAACTTACTAGTAAACAAACAGGGGGTGCGTTATGAAGTGCAATGTTTTCCAACCACTCCCTCGGTTAACCCAGAGCCTTGTTTAATCGTGAGTCTACTGTACATACAAATCCGGGCTCTACTTATGATTTTTCCTTCATGTAATCATCATTCATCCTCACCTATACCTTATCTACACACTGATACTATTAAGAATAAACAGTACTTGTAATTGAATTTAAGTTAATAACTTCTTTCACCACATACTGGGGCAATCATATCTAACTTACCATGGAGCCAGTAGGTTTAAAAATACAGCCCACACACACACACACACACAAATTAATTTTTACCCCTTCTCCGAGTCGTGATCAGGGAAAATTATATGGGGTGGGAGAGGGAAGGGTTGAAGCTCAGAATGAAGGTTTTAATTTTTTGTGCGTTGTGTTTTTAAACCTACAGGCTCAAAGGTAAATTCAGACATGTGCTTGCAGTATCAAATTTCAGGTGTGGCTTTTTCAAGATCCACAATCAATCATTTTAAGTTTTATTTCAACACACCATACTTTGCTTTGTTTGCAGATGCAAGCCCAGCAACGTTCGAGACTCCCATTGACACTCGACAAAGTGAGAATGATGAGAATCCTTCAGGAGCTTCATCTAGTGCTAGGACGAAAGTACCAGGTGACATAAGCAAGGAGAAAGGCTACAGTGACGAAAGCTCAGCAGAACAAAGTAAAGGTAAGGAACTAGCTTAATAACACTGGTTGACATTTGGGGGGTGGAGTTGGTTGTTCTCAAACAAGTACAGTAAAACCTCGTTAATCCGGACTAAAGGGGGGGATAAGTTGACTGGTTTAACGAAAGTCCAGATTTACTGAAATAACCTAAAAGAACAGTAGAAAGTGCATTAAAACTTCGTTTATAGCAACAAAACGCGTTTATTATGGTGTATTTAAAGGGCATAGGCCTAAATACACTATACAGTACAGTACAAAGTCTGCGGGAAACAGAATTTCATCAGTGGTTGACTGCCTTTTCTTTAGGAAGTTCTCTTGTTGACTTCTAGCCACTTTTAAAACTTTGCATTCTGCTTTCTTTCTTTTTTGGACCTTTTGTCCGTCTGGATTAAACCAAGTCCCGATTAACGAGGTTTTAGCTAGGGTGACCAGATATTTGTTGATGAAAAAAAGTATAGTCTATCGGTTGAAGCTGCGCATGCACAAAACATAAAAAGAGAACGAAAATAAGGGTGGCTATTTGTTATTGCTTCTATTATAGCCCCTATAAAATAGGCCTACACTCTACAGATTCAAATTACTTATGGGTCTAATGTAATTAGCTAATTACAAATACTTTCTCACCAATGGGCACCATCATTCATACTTCTGGGATGATTTTGCTTTCTTGAGTATTTTTAAATCATCCTTTATTGCCAGTCTAAACTCTTCACAGGTCATGTCCACATTGAATATCACTTTCATTACTTGTTCGAGTGTTGACACCAGGAGTGTACTTTTTTCCCGCCAATAAGTTTTAATAGCACTGAAGAGTCTTTCACAATCAACATTTGTACCAGGCAGAGTAAACAAGAATTTTATAAGAAGCCTGTACTTGATCTTTGTACACTGACCTCCACTTACCCATCCATCATTGTTTCTTTTCTTTCCCCCCAATCTTCACGATGTTTTTCAACGGCTTTTGAAATTGCACAGTAAGTGTCAAAAATATCATTATCATTAAATTCCAATGAATTTGAAATATGTTTTGCTTGTTGATGGAATATGAAAATGTTTTGAAATTGTTTGTAGGAAATTCTTGAGTCATGGAGTAAATACCTCAGTTTGTTGACATCTTCAAATAAACCAAGTGACCATGTTTCTAAGTATTTTACCACTTCACAATAAAACCTATTTGAAACAGAGTATGCACATTCCTCCTTCATACTCCCTTCTTTTACAGTTTTCATAAGTAAACTTTTTGCTGAGAATGGGAAAAAGTTCTGTTCTATTCTGTCCCTGTATTTCTGTAGGAGTTGAAAATATTGAACAGAAACTTCAATTGCTGTTATATCACCCCTTTGAATTTTTAAAATAGTATCATTAAACAGGAGTAGCTGTGCATGCAGGAAATATAACCACAGTTCACTTGTATCATCTTGAAAAAAATTGACAATAGCAATTGGGGCATTTTCCTCACTCAAAAAATAGGTCTTTATCGCTTCATACTGACGTATATTTTTTTCTACACAAGGAAGTAAAGAGAGGAATCTTGTCTTTGAGTGGTATAAAAGACCCTCATAATGACACCCAATAAATCCACAGAAACTTTTCAAATTTTCTGATATCAAAGTAAAAATACTAAAATGATTGTATATTTTGAAAACCAAGTTCTCAACATGTATGGGTATTATTTTCGCATGAGTTACAGAAATTGCATTATGTAGAATATGAGCTCCACAACCAATAGGCAAAATATTTTTTTCTAATCTGCACTCCAACTCTTTGTGCACATTTTTATTTCCTGATGTTGTCTCTTTTATGCTACCAAAATTTAATGTAATTTGTAGCAGATAACGCACCAACAACCATATTTTCCAAACCATATTGACTTGCTGTATCCAATAAATACACTTGACACAGTTTCAGAGGTTTCATCCGGTAAGCTATGAATTTTCAAAAGGCATGTTTTAACATGAATATCAGTGTCAACTTCACAGTACCGCACTCACACAGGGAGAAGTTTGGTCACTTTTCTATTAGAAGCATCACAAGCAATGACAACAAAACTAAAACTAACTAACTAACTCTCTAGCCTTCTTAAACCCGAAGGTTCATGGCTGCAGCAACACAGGCCTTCCATCTGTCCCTATCTTGAGCAAGATCTATATACTCTTTTCCATCCCTACCGATTTCCTTTAGGTCCATCTCAACATTGTCCCTCCATCTTCATCTTGGCCTTCCTACAGGTCTCTTACCATCAGGTTTCCCAACAAGAATCCTGTAAACTCCTCTTTCCTCTCCCATTCGTGCCACATGGCCTGCCCACCTAAGTCTTCTTGATTTAATTATTCTAATAATATCTGGACATGTGTACAAATTATGTAGTTCTAAATTATGTAACCTCTTCCACTCACCTGTCTCCTCATCCCTTTTAGGTCCAAATATTTTCCTAAGGATCTTATTTTCAAATACTCTCAATTTATGTTCCTCTTTCAATGTAAGGGACCAAGTTTCACACCCATATAATACTACAGGCAAAATTACTGTTTTGTATATTTTAACTTTTAGTTTCTTAGATATTAAACGAGAAGACAAAAGTTTATGAAGAGAGAAGTAACATGCATTTCCTGAATTAAGCCTACTTTTTATTTCCTCTTTAATATAATTTTCATTTGTTAATATTACTCCTAAGTATTTGAATTTGGAAACTGGTTCAAACGAGTTGTTATCAATAATTAGATTTTCATTATTACCTAACACTTGGTTTCGGCCTGTAAGCATATATTTAGTTTTCTCTTTGTTAACTTCCAAACCTATCTCTTTAGCAGTTTTGAAAAATATTTTAGCATTATTCTTAATTGTATTCACATCATCCCCCAGTAAGTCTACATCATCTGCATATGCTAACAACTGAGTCACACCATTTAATTTTAGTCCTTCTTTAGTTTCTTTTACCTTCCTTACAGCATATTCTAAGGCAAAATTAAAGAGCAATGGAGATAATGCATCTCCTTGTTTTAACCCATCATGAATTGTAAATTTGTCAGACATATTATTACCCACACGAATTTTACTTTCTGTTTCACTGGTGCATATTTTTATCATACTAACAAGCTTCTTAGGTATTCCAAACTCTACTAATATATTATATAATTTATCTCTTTTGACCGAATCATATGCTTTTTTGAAATCAATGAATAGCTGATGGACATTTTGATTATATTCCCACTTTTTTTCAAGTGTCTGTCTGATGTGAAAAATTTGATCTGTAGTTGATCTGTTACGTTTAAATCCACATTGATAATCACCTATAATTTCATTAGCACAGGGCATGAAATTTCAAGTTTGAAATCAGTTGCCGGACTAAAATCTTTGGTCGCCACTATTTTATATTGATAAATAATAAAAATATGAGCAATTATTAAAAAATTAGAAATTAATGTTTGTGTAGAGCTGTCGTTCTGCACTGAAGTACCACTTATCAATCGCAACTGCTGGGTAAAACTCTGACAGGGAGGATGGTGGGGGGGGGGGTTCGTTTACGGAAACTCTGAGCAAATCATCCAGTGTCTCAGTCTTCAGAGAGTTCCTGTAAGTAGTCTTGAGTCTGTTGTGACAGCTGAAACCTCTCTCACATGAGGCTGTGCTCACTGGTAGAACAGCACGAAATGTCAAAATCTGGATCAAGTTGGGCAATCTTGCTGAACACTCTGCACTGTGGATCGGCACTGCGGATCTTCTCCAGCATCTGATTCAAAGCTGGAGAAGGAAACAAAAGTTTGTATTCTGTCCACTCTGCTGACAGAACATCCATTTTCTCATTATAAAGGATCGGGTTAAAGTATATGTAGATCTTCTTTATTTCTTCTATCCCAAACTGAAGAATATTTTCTTTGGGAGGCCAACCCAATGTGTCGAAAACATGCAGAGATGCAATTGCATCTGTTGACATAGACGGCAATGTTTCTGTGATGTACACCTTCGCATTGTTAATTAAGTTTCCTCTAACAGTCTGTAACTCTTGCACATCCCTGATCTTCCCTGAAATGGATACATGGTCCAAGAAATCTTGTTCGCTTGGTCCAACATTAGATTCCAGGTCAGCCAAAACTGAAATACAGTTTTCAATTCTTATTTTCATAGATGAAATCAAAAGATTCTTATTTTGTAGTGCCACGCTTAAAGGGTTCAATTTCCCATAGAAATCCAAAAGGAAGTACAGAAGCTTAACAAATTTAAATTGCTTCAAACTTTTCAGCAAATCTTTAGCTTTACCGCCATCATTGTCTTTTCTATGGGCCACCTGTTCAAGATGGGTCACAACAACTTTCCATGATTGCAAGAGAGCTCTTTTTGCACGTTCTTTGCTGGCTAACCACCTAATAGTGTGGATATCACTCAGTTTTAGAATTTCTTCTATAACTTCTGCCGTTTCTCTCAAAAGGTGAAGTCTTGAGGCGTGTTTGACACACATTTGAAACAACGAAATTTTAGTCGCCAGCCCAAAACTTTGGGTCGCCAATGGTGACCTGGCGACCGGAAATTTCGCGCCCTGCATTAGCATATGGGATTAGTCTTGTTAAAAGAATGTTAGACAATATTTTGTATGTTGTTGAAAGTAGAGAAATTCCACGGTAATTACTGCAGTTCATTTTATCACCTTTTTTAAACACAGGAACAATTATGGATTCTTTCCACTGTTGAGGGATTTCTTCTTTATTCCATATTAAACAAATTAATTTATGAATTTGACATATTAATGAATTTCCACCATATTTAATTAACTCAGCTGGTATTAAATCAATGCCAGGTGCTTTGTTATTCTTTAGCCTTTTAATAGCATCTTTAACTTCAGTCAAGTTAGGTTCTGGAACCAAAGGTTCTGCTGTGTGTACTTCATTTACTTCTGATTTATCTCCTACATGGACATTTAAAAGGTCATTAAAGTAGTTCTTCCATCTATTCAGAATATCGCTTGGGTCAACTAGAAAATCACCGTCTTTATCTTTTATCAAGTTTACTTTAGGTTGCCACCCCTTTCTAAATTCATTTACACCTTTATATAAATCTCTGATATTTTTATTTTTGCTGTTTTGCTGTTTCAATTTCGTTAATTTTGCTTTTCAAGTAATCTCTTTTTTTACTTCTAAACGTGCGGTTAACTTCTCGCTTTATTCTATTATAATTGCTTAGATTTGTATCATCAGAGTTATTTAACCACCTAAGTCTAGCCTGATTTCTTATTTCTATTAGATTATGACATTCATTATCAAACCATGGCTTACTTTTTCTTGGTTTATGGTATCCTATACTTTCTTTAGCTGCTGATTCTATTGCATTACGTATGTGCTCCCAATTCTTATTTACGTCTGTTTCATTTATATTTTCATCATCATTTAAATCCTGCAAAACATCAAATCTATTTGATAGTTTAATTTGGTAATCTTTCTTAATTCTTTCATCAGCAAACTTTCCTGTATCAAATTTTATAACTTTTAGATTTTGTTGCTTATGATTTATTACTGAGAGTCTTTCTCTTAATTTAGCAATTACTAATTAATTGTCACTGGCACAGTCAGCACCTCTATGTGTACGAACGTCAATTATACTAGTATGCCTTCTCTTATCAATGAGAATATGATCTATCTGATTATGAGTTTTACCATCTGGAGAAGACCATGTATATTTATGGATATCTTTATGTTTAAAAGTGGTACTTTTCACAATTAAATTCTTTGAGGTTGCAAAAGTAATCAATCTTATACCATTATCATTACTTAATTCATGAAGACTTTCTTTACCAATCGTGGGTTTAAATGTCTCTTCTTTGCCAATCTGTGCATTACAGTCACCTAACAGAATTTTCATATCATACTGAGAAAATTTATCAAAGACCTGTTCTAACTCTGTATAAAAATCATCTTTAGTATTATCATCTTTATCTTCCGTTGGTGCATGCATGTTTATTAAAATAATTTTACACCACCTACCCTGTAAAACTGCATATGATATCCTATCATTAATAAATTCTACTGTTTTAAGAGCCGAGATAATTCTAATATTTATGAAAAAGCCTGTTCCAAAATTATGATTTTCAGTACCACCATAGAAAAAAGTATAATTTTTAGTTTTACAATTCCCTTCCCCTGGCCACCTAACTTCCTGGACAGCTACTACTTCTAATTTATACTTAACCATCTCATTAACTGTACACTGAAATGCCCCAGACCGGTAAAGGCTCAGAACATTCCAGGTGCCTAACTTAATATCCTTTTTCCTAATGAAGATCTTATCCTTAGTCCAGGGACCTCCCAAAGTAGTCCCCACCCGGAGATCCGAACGGGGGACTATTTTACCTCCAGAATATTTTACCTGAGGAACATCCATGGCCTTATATTGCTGTTTCTTGACATGTGTTTTTACAGTGCAGAGTTGTCAGCTCTTGCCTAACTCCCAATATGAATGGAGGAACTACTACACAAGACAAACACAAACATATTAGACAGCACAATTACTACACAAGACGAACACAAACACATCAGACAGCATAACTACTACACAAGACACACAAACACATCACAACTATAACACAATATAAACACACACACACACCACAACTACTACACAATATAAACAAACAAACACACACACACACACACACACACACACCTGTTTTATTATTCTAATCTTACTAGTGAATTGATTAGGAAACACGATGAATTCGAGGCTAAGGGATACTCAATGAAAATGACAGCTTTATATAATAATGCTGAACAGTGACTTTTATAGGCTTTGCAAAAAGATGGTTACGGCAGGGCTTGGACTGAAACTGCAATGTAAAAGGTATCAGCCAGCCTCTTTTTTGGTATTGTATTTTCTACTTTCGTTATTGTGCATCACCTTTTCTTGATTGATTTGGTTTATTTTACTTCACTTTTCTGTCACTTTTGACTAATCACTAAGATGAGAATGAGTGATAACATGATGAAATTGATGAAGAGACACTCAAAAGGAACACCCACGTCAGGATTTGAACCAGGAGCCCTGGTGTCACCTTCGGAAATCGCACTGATGAGGATGAGTGATAAGTCAATATAGGGATGAAGGACCCACTCACAAAGAACACCGATGTTCAGGCCAGGTCTTGAACCTGGAACTTTGGTGGCAAGAGCAAAAGGCGACCAGTAAACATGCTCAACCATTAGTGCCTGATTTCTAAAATGTTTGCATTTTTTTCCCAGAAATGCTTTTTGAAGATTTTTTTTTTTCAAAATGGGTGTGTGCTAGTGGCATTTTGTCGAAGAATGATCTTTCATGGTGATTATCTACAAATATCCATATATTTGCATCCATAGGGCCTATCCAACAATAGAATTTTCAATGACAACAAAGGGTGATTTTTTTAAACCGTTATTTAAAATATTTTCTGACCATTCACCCACCACATTTGTTATTAAAGATTGGTTTGTTGTGCGGGCACATGCAATTTTTTTTATTTGCTGTTGATTTTAGCAATTTACTACTACAATCCATACTTCTGAAGGAGTGGTTATGTTTTACATTGTGGTACGACCATACAAGTTCCATCGAATTAAGTCTAGTTCTTCTGAAGATTCCTTTTTTGTGAAGAAACTGTCCAACTTACGTGTCTCAGAAACCTATGAACATTCTGTGTGTGACTTTGATTTCATATGTTGGTCAATATCATATTTACCTTTGTTTTTTTATGGAGAATTCTTTTTGGCACACTGAGCAGAATGCTTTGTAAATGTCATTATTTTGTAATTTTTTAATACAGGGATACGTACCTTCAAAGGCCTCGTTATATTGACACTTTTCTCGCAACATTGTCTTAAGTGCACCATTAATAAAGTTAACACACACAAACAAAAGCCACTAGTAACAGACACAGACTTGAATGTCACTACTTCACAACAGCCACTTTCAAACTGTTTCCTAAACACTAGACTAAATAATATTTAACATTCCACCACGCTGTGTCGAAAAGCTGATTGTTGATGGTGATGCCGCGAGCGGGGGTAGTGCAATGGAGGGGAGAGGTTGGGGCAGAGAGCAGCGATGCCAGATCTTCCAGATTTTCTCCCTCCGGGCATCTTACACACAGATTACACAGAGCAACTGCTTTGATTCTCATCTGCTGGGCGGGGGAGGTCTCAACACAGGGTGCGGCGTTGCAACCACTTGCAATGCGTTTTCCGTTCTGTGGATTTTAACGCATTTTTACGTGTAAAATAATGAATGAAATTAAATAGCAAGGAAAAGGGTATATTTGGGGAGTTTTGCAAATTGAAAAGAGTATAGAGTATACGAACCTCTAAACGAGTATAATACTCTTAAAAATAGTATGTCTGGTCACCCTTGATTTTACTGTAGATGATTCTGGAAGTATTTTGAATGCTGATCACAGAAATGACATTCATTTTTCCAACACCAGAATTTTTTCCCCGTGTGAGGATTTTCCCCCCACATTACCAAGGTTAGTAGGGAAAAAATCAAGATGAGAGGAGAAGTTGATCTTCACATAACTTCTGCTTCATTACTACTAGATGAAGATAAAACATTGAAAGAGGCCAGGGGATTGGGTAGTAGTGGATCTTTACCGTGGGGAATAGGTCAAAGTGCTGACAGGTCCGTAGCTAGAATTGGTATCCGGGGGGGGGGGGGGGGGAGGACACAGGTTTTTAAGGGGCTTTGTAGGCCAAGTCCATTTTCGAATGTTTAACAGTATTAAATGAAGGTAATTAATGTGTGTGGGGGGAGAGGGATCATCAAGTTAATGTAAAACAAAATTTAGAAATATCATGCAAGTACTACAGTTTTTTCTATATCTTCTAAAACATCGCTTGAAGTTTTAATTGACTTCTACTGACATCGTCCCTTAATACACACTCCATACTACTTTTGATGATGCAGATATTTACATCATACAAGAAAAAATACACAATATTCAATCATGGTGCTTACAGTACATTCCACCCCTGCCCGAAGCAATAAAATACCCCTTCGTTCTCAAAAATTGGGAGCTGTTGACCTTTGTCGATGTGGAAAGGGCAGCGAAGGTACAGGTAAAGAAGTTTCCTTAAAAAATAGCTTTCTAAAGTCTAGAGAATCTTCAGTGGCATGGCATGGGATTTTTAAAAGTGTTGCCAGTTATCAGTAGGACATTTAAGGGAGACTTGGGCACCTCCCCACCTCATGCCCCCCCCCCCCCCCAATGTCTTCCAAGTAGTTCATATAATATTAATCTGGTACGTCTGCAATTCAATACTAGATTTTGGTAAAGTTATTAATCAGGAAAAAAGATGTTGACATAAGGACTGAAGTGAAATCCCACACATTGGTTGTTTACACAATAATACATAATTTGATACTTACAGAAACATCGAAGCTACTTATAGAGCAGATCAATCCGACGACTCTTCTTTGAAAATAGTTATATGATGCTAGGGTCCCGGGTTCGAATCCTGGCTTGGGCATGGACGTTTGTGATGTCTATTCATCAATTTCATCATATCATCACTCATCCCCATCTTCGCAAATTATACAAAAGTGGCACAAGCAAAGCAAAATCAATCAAATCAAATAAGTTCTATGATGCTGTCATAGAGTGAAGTTTTTCATTTGAATTTCAATTTTTGGGTGCATCATGGTCATGGTCCATGTTATCCACACCTGAATTACACGTTTTTTTCACCCGAAAATAGAGCACATGGCCAACAAAAGAGTTTCGACATCCACATAACCACGGAGAGTCCTTATACCACAAAACATTGAAATGTCGGTCATATCCAGCAGACGACTTGGTTTTTAAATCGTTCAAAATAGGCTTTGGCCTCCCTTTTGCCACAATTTCGCTTTTTTCTGCAAAAGAACGAACCGAAAGATTGCTTCAAAATATCTTCTATCGCACGATTACACACACTGTTCAGATAGGATGAACCTGCCACCTCGGAACTCGGAGCAAGCTCCATTAATTAATTGACAATGCCCGAAAACAACATAAAGACGAAAGACACCACTCACAAAACTCGCACTTTACAGTCCCTCCCACAAACAGTTGTTTACTTTTGTAACACGTGAAGCACCCTCCCCTATCAGCATCGGCCCTTCCCCAATATTTCCTTCGGAACCTGCAAGAAGTCCAGTTCTGCTAATGTTGCCATCTTAGTTCTTTTGAAACCAGATTTGCCCAAATCGCGAAACTTTTCGTTTCAAATAAGACGTATGTAGAGTAGATGTAGTCTTCATCTGTTTCCTAACTACTCCCACTCCCACGTTTCGCTAAATCCACTGAAATCTCATTTCTGACACCACTACTATTTCGTATATTTTACGTCCTTTGCTACCTTTAAGGCTGTTGCTTTATAGGATAATCGTGACGATGAGGATGCATGGTGAATTATTGAAATATAATTATTATTTCTTTGTGTATGTAATTATTCATTTTTATAATTATGTAAGTAAAATAATAACAACGAACATTGAAATAACCATTTCTTGTTGAGGATTCGAAACTGCGACACCTGACATTTCAGAGCGTGCTAAGATAACAATCGGGAAATTGTGCTTGTAAGTAATGTTTTCACCCATAAACAGTTCTACCACCTCAAAAACATTGCTTCAATCCGAAATTATTGCATTCCTGCGACAACGTATGTCAATCTCAATCGGCCCTTTCAACAATTATCACAAATTCCTGTAACCGAAATAATATTATATGTGTGAAATATAGAATTTTAGGTTGACATTTTTAGAAGGACAGCGGACCCCTTGATCATACCCATCCCTCTCCTCTCCTTCTCGCCTATGATGTCGAAGAAGGACAAAGGGGACTTCCGTAATCGCTGATATTTAGAGTAAATACAAAATATCACTTGGTAGTTTGCTTTTCCCCCAGTGTGATTTGATTTTTTAAAATTTTGATTTGGTGATTTAAGTCCACTTCATGCACAGTAATGCTAATCGGGACAGTTTAAAGTTTGATCCGAACCACTTGTGCCTCCACCGGGTATCGAACCTGGGATCCCTTGATTATAAGGCGGCTATGCTACCACTGCACCATCGTTCCCCAGTGTGACTGGACACCTTCAGAGTAAGATTAGGCGACTTAGCTCTTTTCTGTCAAATTGAATATGGCAACACTGATCTGTATCCGGTAAGGATCACTGGCAACTGCGCCGGCTAAACAGGCATGACAATTAACCTGCCTCCTCCTCCCGCCGTAACAGTCTTTGCTGCTACGCGAAGTCTTCCTTGTGGTGGCTCAGGGCCCTTTCCTCATGGTGCCTGAGCAGGGTACCGGATCAGTCCTCCTCCTCGCTTTTGTCGGTGTTATTAAAAATGTCAGTCTGCAATGTTTACTTTACGACAATATTACCAGTTTATGTACGTAATAATACACTGGTGTGCAAAACCTAAGGACGAAAGTAAGATTCGAATGCTGTGTCAGTTACAAGCGGCATAGATCGGTGAAACTTGAACCATACATACAAAGTAATGTTACAGTATGATACAGGAAAGAACAGAGAAAAACACGTGATGATCAGAACAGAAAATGATATTTTTACGCATACACCGGAAATTACACGGAAGGCACTGCGACTCATGATGGCCCGTGACATTAAAGAAGTAATGAAATTGTCCTTAGAAGGGTGTGTGATCACCACGGACAGCGATGCATGCTCTGCAACGTGCTCCCATGCTGCTCACAAGGTTGGTAATGAGTTCTTGTGGTATAGTAGTCCATGCCTCCACCAGCACTGTTGTCAACTGTTGGATGGTTGTTGGTGCATATGGACGTGCTGCAAGACGTCTCCCCATTGCATCCCACACGTGCTCGATGGGATTCAAGTCGGGGGAACGGGCAGGCCAGTCCATACGCCGATATCCTCTCGTTCCAAGAGCTCCGCCACTTGCGCTGTTCTATGCGGTCGCGCATTATCATCCATTAAGATGAAGTCGGAGCCGACTACACCTCTGAAAAGACGCACGTGGGGAAGGAGAACAGTGTCACAACAACGTTGACCGGTGACTGTACCGCGTTCAAAAATTTGGAGGTCGGTACGGGCATGCAACATTATGCCTCCCCACACAAGAACACCTGCACCACCAAAGCGATCATGCTCGACAATGTTCCTAGGTTCATTGCGTGTTCCCACCTCTCGCCAGACGAGTGTACGTCCAGAATCACTACTCGAACTGAATCTGCTCTCGTCTGAGAAGAGAACGCGACCCCACTCCTCCTCGGTCCAGTCCTGATGTTCTTGGCACCACCGCAAACGGTGCCGCCGATGCGCGGGTGTCAACGGAACACAACGTAATGGCCGTCGGGCAAAGAGACCACACCTATGCAGTCGAAGTGTAACTGTGGATCGTGAGATTGGACGAATCGCGGTCCTGTTAAATGTGTTTGCAATTCCACCCGCTGCTTGACGTTGGTCCCTGCGTGCCTGTTGCACAATGTAGGGGTCGTCCGCTGCTGTAGTTGACGGTGGTCGACCACCATCTCTTCTTTGCACAGCAGTGCCTGTGGTTCGGAACGCTCTCCATGCACGTGAAACAATGCTGTGGGAAATCCCAAACTCCTGGGCCACACTCGTCACACTTCGTCCTTCTTCCAGTTTCCCGATGATTCTTCCCCGTGTGAACGCATCCAAATGTTATCTCCGGGCCATGTTGTTGTGAGTAACACCACCACAATGCACCTTAACAGCCCTCTGACTGACACACACTGTCTCGTCCCATTCATTCAACTGCTTCGTGTTGTTGGAGCTGACCCATTCGGCGCAATGGTCACGCTGGCGTCATGCCATGCAACTTCTTGGTACCTGTGCATGTGTAGACAACCACTGGCAACATGCTGCCGGGCTTTCATTCATTTGCACCGACTACGAAATATTTTATGTTACTTTATCTATCTCGTCCTTAGGTTTTGCACACCAGTGTATTTTAAGATGGGTTCTTCAATTGTTTATATTTTGGTGTTACCTGCGGTAACAGCGGAATCTTCTACCTAAACTTCGGCTCATAAACAAGATGAATGAATATAATATCTGCTGTCTGCATTTTCACTGCAAACAAAGTATACAAAAAATAGTTTAAGTAATGACCTAATGTGAAGGGGGCTGACACAGTTCCAGGAGGGACTCAGCCCCTCTGGCTACAGCCTGATTGCTGAGGCTATGTTGTTCAGATACACTATCAGGGTGTCTATTCATCGTCATCCTACACCGTTTCCTGTCGCTGGCTGGGTCAGCATAGAAGTCGAGCCTCTCCACTTTTTCCTCATCTTCCACCACTCCTCTCTTTCCACAGTGTTCCAATCTTGTCCTCTTCTCCTAACACTCTCCGCTATCTGCTCTTTCCACCAACATCTTGGTCTCCCCCTTGGCCTTGTTCCCACTCCTTGTGCATTGTAAACTCTTACTGGTAGTCTTTCTGCATCATTCGTCTTCATATGTCCGAACCATCTCATCTGTGTCTGATCTATCCTGTCCTGAAGCTTCACCACCCCCGGGGGGTCTACCAGTCTGGAAAACCTGGAATCGGGAATTTTATTTTTTTCTGGAAAAGTCAGGGAAATTTACTATTTTCTGGAAAGAATTGTATTTTTGCAGATCTTGTACAATAGAGATTATTTAAAAGTTTGTATGTTGGCTGCAGCAGCTGGTATTCGTTCAATGACAAAGCATGCGTTACATCTGGAGCTTGGAGTTTCTGTCTCCATGTTAAACAAAGATCTCTGTCCATAACAAATGCTGTCTGAAATCTTTCTTAATTTACAGTTGTATGCTCATTTAACTTTTATTTATATAACAATTAGAATTGAAATTTTCACAATTAGAGAAGTTATAAAATTCTCACACACGTGAGAATCTGAAGCAAAATATACAAAGCTCAGGTAAAATCTTATGATTGATGAATGAGTCCCAATGAAGCACAACTGAAGAACTTTAAATGCATCTGTCTGCTCATAACCCAGGCTGTTGCAGCATTTCTCTTTCAGCAAGGATCACATATCTATTTGCTTGTCTGTTTCTCATTTTAAATATGTTTCCAGGGCTGGTGACCAACTGCATTGCAATATTCAAAACTATATTGGAATTTTTAAGTAGCTGCAAATTCGCTAGAAAATCCTTTTCCGTACAATACTGGTGCAAAACTTAAAATTGGTATAATTCCCAGGATAATTAGATGCCATGAAAACATTGCTCTGCATTTGGGGAGATCCTGCAAATAGTGTGTGGTATTGGTGAATAAATTCCAATTGATATTTCAGTACAGATACAGTAGCCGCAGTATTGGCTCAACCCTAATTGTTCTCTATAGTTAGTCTAGAGCAGAGATCGCCAAACTCCCAAGCCATGGAACTACTTTCCACTTCTGAAAATACATAACAAAGTACATGGAATAAATAAAGATATGAAAAATAGTTTTTTTTTTGTTCATAAGAACTTTTAACATGTAATGAAATTATTCTTTAATACATGGATGGGGCAGTAAAGATGTGCTACATTAAACTCTAATTGCAGGATCTTGGGAATCTCATTTACTAACTTCTGATATAATTGTAGATAATTTTAGGTTGATGTCTTGTCTCCCGCAGCCTGATAGGTGTAGCGAATCAATTTGTTATTTTGATTCATCATTGCACGAAAATTAGTTCTTATTGAGATACCAATATTTGAAGGGCTCGGGCGTAAAACATGGTGACATTTTTTACTTACAAAGTAAAATGTCCCATTCTTAAATTTTTGAGTGAAATTGCCATGTTATGCAATTTGCATTGGATTTAGTGAAGCTTTCTGAAATTGGTAAATACAACTTAAAACAATTTATCCACGGCAAAGGTTCTAATAACTTTTTTCTTAATGAACTCAGAAATGGCCAAAATGTCACTTAACCATGTTTTGCACTCTAGTCCTTCATTTGATACAGTAAGACAAATGAATGTAACTGGCACATAAGATTCTCATTTTCAACTTTGCTTAAAATGTTGTTATTGTTATTGGTGCATGAGTAATCTTCAATGTCAAGATTTAGTTGTTTCATTTTGTCAAGATTTCACCTGTCATGTGAGTAAAATCTACATAACTTTGCAAAAATGTCTCTTCAAGATTGCTGCCAGGAGCTGTGTAGTATGTAGCTGACCAATCACGAGCTACTGATAACCTATGATCAAGTATCTGGCTATCCTTGTTCTAGAGACTATGTTAATTACTTTAGGAAAAGTGGTTTAGTTTTGGTACCACTGTCTAAACCACCTCAGAATGCGGTGTGTGTGGAACAGGTGCATGGCGATCTTCATTTTTCTGCCACAGTGCCCGGTGCCTGTTTGGAAGAAGACGTCCACCCCCGCAATGCGCATCTGCACCAACCAACGCTCCATGGTATACTATAATTGCCAGATTCCCAGCTCTCCACAGATGTAGGTATGTCGCACATACACACGTGCATTCTGGCAGGGTTGCCAACTATCCTGTCTTTGATTTTTAACACAATATTTCCACTATTTCGGCAGTGGGTGGGTATCCATCATGCTTGTTATCACCTGAAGCAGACAGCTGAAACTGGAAACATTGTGTTAAATTTATACCAAAACAGTAATAAAAGTAAGTGAAGCCTTATCAGTTATAGTATTTTTTCTTAGAAACATTGACACAAGCCGTACGTAAGCTATAAATTGATTTTATGTTTTTGTTAAAAGCATTTAAGTTACAACTTTTATTTATGTTCCATAGAATTGTTCTGTTATTCTTCATTCATAAATTATTATCCTTTTTTTTTCTTTCAGAAAACAAGAAGAGCCTTGATGAATACCTCCACACCCACACAAGTGAAGATAATCAAAGTTTTGAAGAAATTATGGAGCAGGCTGACTTTAAGCACAGGCATAAGGTTTGTCCACTAGTGTGTCATGTGTATTTTATATTTTGTGCAGTTTTTTTTTTGTAGTCACATTTCTAGTCACATAAACATGATAAGTAAATTTGAAGTAAATGTTCTTGTGCTGCTGTCTTTTACTTTTCTGTATCGTACAACTTTATTATTCAGTTTCTTATTAAACAGAGATTCTGGGGGTGATCAGCCAAGTGAAATCGACATTTATGTCCAACATTTCGAGGACTGGCATAATTCTCTTCCTCAGGCAGGGAAATGAATGAAGATACACGTAATCGGTGTTGTATGAGAAATACATACATAAATTATTCTACAGGGTGGTCCAAAAGTGTGGAGACACCTGAATAAATGTTGAATGATTACTGTTCCACAAAACTAATATTGTAGGTTTGTAATAAGGATGGGGGAAAATGTTATAGGGCATATGATGATGATGGCCGCCATCTTGAATTCAACTTCAAAATTTTAAATGGGAATGATATGATATATCAAATCACCTAGAATTTCACAAAAAATGCACTGGTGAAGGTTTTTTCTACATATCTTTAACCAGTAAAATGTTATGACTGAATTATTGTATCAATTTGCTCCTTTTCGAGGTGTCAGAAAAAAGCATTAAAATGTCTTGAACGCATCAGTATCGCAGTAACATTTCAGGAATGTTGAACCATTTTAACCACCTTTGCCCCCACACTATGCTAAACCTTATCTACAAAGGGAAATATTAGGAATTTGCCTCCCCTCCCTGGTTTTGGAACCCAATCGCTGCCACCGAATATATGTATCATATATTTATTTTGGTTCGTTTCAATAAGGGTTGAATTTTACTTGGTCTACTGTATCATATTAAGACACCCAAAGGGGAAGGGGGGGGGGCAAGTGCAGGTGACCTGTTCCCCTGCCCGATTTAGCACCGTGCACCACTGGTTGCAGTATACCAACTACTTGAAACCCCAATAATCATTTTGGGACACAGTCTGTATACATCTCTTCTTACTTGCATAATGTTTTCTTTTCTAGTATTCTTGGCTGTACGAAGCAGAGGAAAAGTGCATCGAAGAGAGAAAGAGACTGTTGGATGTTCCTTGCATTGAAGAACAGGCCAAGGGGGTTGAACGACCTTTGAATTTGGATAGCTGGGGCTACAGGAATAAAAACTTCATTATGTATGTACCTGATGGTAAGTTTTTGTGGAAGCATGATTTCTTGTAAGAAATTATGCAATTTACAATAACATTTTGCGTCTGCAGAGAAAGTTATGATTCTTTGAATTTGTAACTGAAAGTGTATTACTTTTCAAGAAATCTTTAATATGTAATTTATATTTTTTTTTTGTTATATTGTGCAAAGTTCTAACACTTACTTATTTTTATGATTTAAGCAGATACCTAATCAATATGCTCTGTATTTCCAAACAACATCTCTAAGCAGATGGATGTGGGTGACTTTTATTATGCCAGGAAATTGGTTTTGTAGCACCTATTCACGAATATGGTGCTCTCAAAAACTCAATATGCTGACCAAGGCAGAATTTTTTTTTTTTCTAAAACCTAAACTAAACGTTACGTTTCAACCTTCTAGCAAGGTCTTCTTTGGACTCTGTACCAAATACAAATGAAATAAGGTACAGGAAGATGTATGTATATATACACAAAAATCTCCCCTCTAGACACAAGATTGGAACATTCCTTTCCAGGGGTTCCAGCAGGTGGTCTTCTCCTGTCAACTGTTGTTTCACCTGACAGGCGATTTAGATAAACATTTCCTTTCATCTGGAAAGTGGTTGGACTCCTTATCTCACGCTCTTTTTCCTTATCCTTCTCTCTTGATTCCTCTTCCTTCTTTTCTCCTCCTTCGCTCTGCGATCCGCGTTTGCGAGAGAGACAAAAGACAGACGATATATTCGGGAGTCGAATGGCTTCGTCTACGCGGCTGGTCCAGGGATACGTGCCTCCAGGTTACGTTGCCGAACGATAGGATAGGTTAACCTAACCTACTCACCCACTCTGGGCTTGATTGAACCTATGAAACTACTCTGCTGTGCAACCTGGACGCACCCATCCCCGTGCAGCTCTACGCTGTCCTCCAGTGACCATTAACATGGAGGATGTCCCCAGTAGACCAACATCCATTCCGAGGAATGATTGCTGGTTTATCATAGGGACTTTCAGCCTAGTTATTCCGGAGCGAGAAGTACGCTTCCCGGACTTACCCGCCCAAATATGAATTGATAAATCAAGATGTTGGAAAGACACATTTAATATTCGGGGTATTGTTACATTTAACTATATACAAGCACTGCACAAACTTATAGGTTTGATTTTACATATGGAACCAACAAATGGGTAACAAAAACATGGTACTTACATATTCTGCATTCACCTTATCACACCTGGGCCTTGTTGCACACACTTGTCACTCCAACTATAAATGGGGAGATTTTCTGTGAATTTACACTAAAAATATAGCAGTATCTTAAGACATATGGGTATTGTCTTGCAAATGAACTGTTTCAGGGAGCTATATCACAAAGGATGTGCCGATTAATTATGGATGTCTTTGGATACAAAGCATCATGGTTTCCTGAAGGCTCATTGTCCTCACCATGTGGTATTGAAAATTTCCGACTTTTCATGGATATTGGTTCCATGCACTTTAAGGCACTTTAAGTGCTGTAATTTGTCCATATTATACACTACTGGACTATTTCCAAGCACTTAGTAGCTATTTCACATGTTTTAAACACAATGGCTACTCCATTGTCCTTTCTCCACTGGCCTACTCTGGCCCAAAACTTGGAGCGATGTGAACTGTACCAGCTCTTTACAAAAAGTGAAATCAAGATGGCTTCCTCACATGTTAAAAGCTATCTCAGTTGTATTGTCTGGTAGCCACGCCCATGAGGCCATCTGATTGGTCCACAGCACCTTGGGTTACTTGCCTTTATCTAGTACCTAAAGAAATCCAATAGATGGCAGTCTAGTCGGGGCTAGTTCCACTGGCACTCACTAGGTGGCTCTGGTGCTGTGAGACCGATTGTCTTTTGTCAAAAACATCGATTTTTTGATGTTTTTGTGGTTTATTTGTACTAATAATTGTGGTTTGGAGTTATTTTCAGGGAAAGCAAGTTAATTTGTGCTTGCACAAGTGTTATCCTGAAAATATCTGTATTAATAAAAAATTTGCATGAAAAGTAACATGTGCTCTCTGAATTCTATCTATCAACAAAAGGTTGTTTTTTTGATAACCAATGAATTTTGGTCTGGGGCTTATTATTTACTTAATATTTTGATGTTTTATCATACTTTTACTAATTAGGCCTAATTTCTGTTAATCTTAACCTATCTGGGAATGTCTATTCCTATTAATTCTACCTGAATTGAATTGGGCTTGTACTTTGGTTGGAGTGGAGTGCTGCCTGTATGTATTGGGGATGTATACCCAACCTTTGGTTGGTTATACATATCCCGGGCCCTCGGGAAAAGAAAAAGGATACGTGAAGCGGATCATTTTTCTTTACCCTTTACTACACTATACCCAAATACATACACAAAAATATTTATATACACACTGAATCGTTATGACCACGCTGGTCCGAAAAGAACATATACATGAAAGAAAAATAAATTTGCAATTATTCTTGCCCGTCACTTGGATATATGTTTGAGATATTGTTCTGTTCGATATATATCGAACGATTTCCTAGATGATATATACATGGTTAATATAACACACACTTAAAAGTTTTCAATAAATGATTTTAGTTATTCATGTTATGTCTGCTTTTTGTCGCACTAAATACAGTTTTTGTATTCGAACTGAATTGCTTAGTAGTTTTTAGGTACGTATCTAATGTCTCTGCCCCTCATTCACTTGAGGGTGCAGTACCTTCAAAAAATGTTCACCATACACCTTGGTATGTTGTCCACATTTGATCACTTCACAATTGTTCTTCAATATCTCCTTAGGTGGAGATCCCTGTCGCCTGGCTTTGTGCACTTTGCGTTGCCATCAAAGGTTTTTGTTGCTCGCTTGGCCGAGCAATGCTTCGACCTGGCTGTCCATTGGGATTGTGTACAATCTGTGGAATGCACTCATTTTGTGAAGTTTGTAGGTTGTCATGGTGGTTCGTTTCTGGATGTCAATGTTCGATTACGAACCCCTGACACACTCCCTGCTTCCCCATATTGCTGGAACGCTGAAAAGATTGTCTCTAGTTCCCGGTATAATATGCTTGGGGGTCTGCTGCTGCCTATGACACCGTGCACTTTTGTGTGTTTGCTCCGGGGTTTTGTGGTGACACTGAGGGGGAGTTGGAGTGATGTACTCACTGGCCCCACTTCACACGCAGGCTTTGACCTTACCCTTGTTGGTTTTGGGTTGTTTCCCATAAACAACCCTATATGTTTGGGGGTGCTCGCATATTTCTATTACTGCTAACCCTGGTTTGGTCGAACCTAACCCATCGGTAGTGCAAATACCCAATGATTGCTACACAATATTTCGCTTGATTGGTGGTGAGTGATTTAGCATAGATTTACACTCATAGGGAAATAAATCTCTATATGATGGTTGGAATCAACTTTTGTGTCCAACAAAGAAATTTTCTTGGTAAGCAACAATGAAATTACCCTTTATACCACAATGGGATTGCCTTGGCATATAATACTGAAATAATACTTTCGTACACAACAATGAAATAATATTTTGTATACAACAACGAAATTGACTTTTATACTCAACAATGAAATAGGCTTTTGTATACAACAATGAAATTGACTTTTGCATACAATGATAAAATAATCCCTTACACAATCTTGACATGAATTTTTCTACCCTATGTACAAATGGGCGAATGTCACAGACCAGACAGAACCTCATCCACAAAACCTCTGACCTTTAACATATATTAATACTAGTGTTCGAAAAATGTGTAGCTTTTTCTCCTCATCTTGTACCTGTTGTACACTCCTATCCGTGCGTCTTACCCTGGATGCGCTAGAGGGATACCAATACCTCTTATGCGACTAATACTATAGCGCAGGAGCCGTACCGTCGCGTACTTCTCTCCTAGGTCCTACTGATATCGGGTTTAGGAAGAAACGTAGAGCTGACGAGCAGACATCTACAGTTTCCATGGGGAAGTATCACAAGGGTACGAGGGTGGAGCCATTTGTGCGCAGTTACTCATCTTACCAACAGACTAAGCAAGTCGTAGGGAAACGGCTGCACCCCGTCGGGATTGAGGTTGAGTCCTCGTTGAATTCAGAGGCCCCTTGGCTTGAATTAACTTCTTTGAGGTACTCTCGATGCTAACACCGGATGTAGTAGTCTGAGCTTCTCAATGTAATGACTATACACCTTATAGCTACACCTCCACAACTTCATGTTATTCACATGTTGGTTGGGTAGGCTCTTACCGCTAACACAATGAACAAGATTAAATATATTGTCTGTCACCTGATCACTACAAACTAATGGACCGAAGAAGGTGTGGAACAATTTGTGGGTCTGTCCCTCTAGAGCTTTGCTTTGGAGATGGGATTTAAGAAAAACTAAATCATACAGTTTGATCACAGTCCTGTTTTGCTGTGATTCATTTACCTTATCGTTGGCTTTGTTTCGCCTTTCGGCTGTCCGGGATACAGCCATGAACAATTGCTGATCCCATTCGGTTTGTTCACCTGTAGGAATATGAAAGTGTTCCATAATGGGGTTCCTGAGTGAATTCTTTGGCCCTAACTGGGGACCATTGTCTACTATGATTCTTTGGGGAAGTGAAAAATGTACAAAACATATATCAATGAGTTTCCTCACTTAAATTCCATGCTTACTAACCGAGTAGGAATTGTTACACCCTGGCCACCATCACCCCCAGCGAGAATAGCACAGGCTAGTTTCCCGAGGGTTGCTCATAGGGCAGAATGGCATTCATCTCACTCTGTTGAGATTCCATTTGTTTACCCTTGGGTGTGTGACCTGGTTTGGTGAACCATTTTACCTCATCGAGTGCATTGAGTATGGCATCCATACCTCGTGGGCTGAAGTGAACCAGGTCGGGTCTCATGTTTTGACCGTAACCCATGGTTTCTTCGAACAGCGACATGTTCATTTCTTGGCCCTTGTGCACAAATTTCGATGAGGAATCCAGAACCCTTACATTGCTATTATCATCAAGGGATAATATTTTTGCAATTAGTGAGTCATACATGGCCCAGAACCTGTGTCGGTTCTCATTGGCTAACCTGGGAACTGGTGGAGGAGTCAGAACAATGACCTTCTGAGCACCTTTCCTCTTTAGGGTGTAAATGATATCCTGGAGGTTCCGGAACACCTGGTTGGTGTCCTTCCCTCGGAGCATATCATTTGTGGATACCATTAATAACACATTTTTATAAACACACTTTTCCCTTCTCAAAGCACTGAGCAACTGCGCTGAGGTTTGTCCAGATATGCAAAGTCCGATGTGGTAATTACCATCACTGTCTCTTTGGACAGGATACCCGAATTTTCTTTGCGCAAGACGTGACAACATTGAGTCACCTACTGCCTGATATTGATTTATCAGTGGAGTGTGCTTGCATGAATCTGAACATTGTGGGACAGGTTTAGGTTTGGCATCGCCCTTCCCCACGTCAGGACGTTGCCTACCTAGTTTCCCTGGTTGTGCATATTTGGATGCACCTCAGCGAGATGCTCGGAAGACCCGTGTGAGCTGGCGGAACTCTTACGCTGGGACGTTCCACCCTTTCTCCGGTCTACCTTGGTTCTGTTTGGGTACTCCTTAGGCCGGGAGCCCCTCGCAGATTTGCACATGTGAGCGTCCTCCTTTTTGGACGAACCGCTCGCTTCACCCTGACCACGACTCACATAGGTCCGGTTAATGCGAGTCGTAGTTTTCCCGTAATTGGGTCGTGCTGGCCTTGCAACTTCCCTCTCAGGATATTGTGGCACTTGCACACTCTCATACCGAAGTATGGAGTTGGCCACCTCCTGAAGAGAGACGAAGGGAGCCAGGATTAACTGGTCCTTCAAGCTGCGCGGCAGCTGTTGCACAACGTGGGTGAAAACCTGGTTGTCGGCGATTTCTGGCAACGCAAGCCTAATCATTTTGACTTGGCGCCAGAAATATTTGTGCACTGATCTGTGCTGGGACGGGTTGTACCTTTCGTTGAGAGCCTTCGCCAGGGAAGAAGCTCTCCACCCATCCCCTTGGAAATATGAGAGGAACTGCCTTTTAAAATCCGAGTAGGATTTGAACTTTCGTTCGTTCCTCTCGTACCACTGCCCTGCCTCGTCCCGTAGACAGAACGAGATTATTTGGAGGGCATCCGCCAAATCTACCTCCAGGAGAGTGAGATCTCTCTCAAACTCCTGCACAAAATCTGAGGCCAGCCTGTTCCCCTGCCCGTTAAAGGTTGGGAGCTGTTTGAGATCAGCAAACCTAACCCTAGGTTTGCTCTTGTTCCTCCTCCGGTTCTTCCTCTTCCTCTGGCTGCGGACTTCGGCGTCCGAGCTTTCGGAGTTGGACTCCGGGGAGTTACCAAGTGGGTGGTACTTGTTAGGGGGAGACACATAGCCACTACTCTGGTCAGTGCTTTCGTAACCCTTAGGTCGTCGTTTGGCTTTGTGCAAGGCATGGTCGACAGACACATTCCGTGCAGGTGAGACGGGCTTGGTAGCTGACATGAGCAGAAGGGCGGACTGAGTAATTCGTCTCTCCATCCCTTCCAGGCAAGCAAGAATCCTCATCAGGCTTGCATTGTCAGACCCTTGTTCTGCTGGCAGCTGCTCCTCACCAACCCTTTGTTGTGAGGAGGTGCGCTGCTCAGTGACTTGGCCCTCGGAAATGCATACATGCGAGCTGCGGCCTTCCGCCTGACAGTTCGGCATTTCCTTCCTCACTTGCTCGAGAACCCTGTTCTCGATCGTGACCATGTGGTCACTGCAAGTGAGCTCTCTGCATATGTTTTCTAGGGCATCTAACCTCCCTAGAATCTGAGCTGTGGTGGTCTGATTGTCACCGCCTTGCACTTCGCCAACGAGTTCCCTCAGTTGCGAAATCTGGCCTGACACTTGTGTAAAATCCCTTTCTAACCTTGACTCTAAGTCATTACACTGGATCTCTATTTGGTTAATTCTATTGGTGTTGGTCGCTACTTGCTTTGTTAACAATTCTGAGGTCTTCGTGGTGGTATTGTGGATGGAGTCCAGTCTGGCCTGGAATTCCGTCCTTACGGCTTCAAGTTTCCTATTTACTTCCGCCGATGCCTTGGCAAATTCCCTACCCTGAGCATCAATTTTCTGACCCTGCGCTTCAAGTTTCTGACCCTGCGCATCAAGTTTCTGACTAACCTTTTCAGAGACTTTCGCTTGCTCCTGGAGCATTGCCACAATGAGGTCAAGTTGGGGGTTACTACTGGTACTTGCACTAATGTTGGGTGGGAACCCACGACCCGCTGGCCGTTCCAGCGACCTTGATCTGGTATTCATATTTGGGGAGTGCCGGTATTGAGTCTCATAATCTTGCGATCCGCGTTTGCGAGAGAGACAAAAGACAGACGATATATTCGGGAGTCTAATGGCTTCGTCTACGCGGCTGGTCCAGGGATACGTGCCTCCAGGTTACGTTGCCGAACGATAGGATAGGTTAACCTAACCTACTCACCCACTCTGGGCTTGATTGAACCTATGAAACTACTCTGCTGTGCAACCTGGACGCACCCATCCCCGTGCAGCTCTACGCTGTCCTCCAGTGACCATTAACATGGAGGATGTCCCCAGTAGACCAACATCCATTCCGAGGAATGATTGCTGGTTTATCATAGGGACTTTCAGCCTAGTTATTCCGGAGCGAGAAGTACGCTTCCCGGACTTACCCGCCCAAATATGAATTGATAAATCAAGATGTTGGAAAGACACATTTAATATTCAGGGTATTGTTACATTTAACTATATACAAGCACTGCACAAACTTATAGGTTTGATTTTACATATGGAACCAACAAATGGGTAACAAAAACATGGTACTTACATATTCTGCATTCACCTTATCACATCTGGGCCTTGTTGCACACACTTGTCACTCCAACTATAAATGGGGAGATTTTCTGTGAATTTACACTAAAAATATAGCGGTATCTTAAGACATATGGGTATTGTCTTGCAAATGAACTGTTTCAGGGAGCTATATCACAAAGGATGTGCCGATTAATTATGGATGTCTTTGGATACAAAGCATCATGGTTTCCTGAAGGCTCATTGTCCTCACCATGTGGTATTGAAAATTTCCGACTTTTCATGGATATTGGTTCCATGCACTTTAAGGCACTTTAAGTGCTGTAATTTGTCCATATTATACACTACTGGACTATTTCCAAGCACTTAGTAGCTATTTCACATGTTTTAAACACAATGGCTACTCCATTGTCCTTTCTCCACTGGCCTACTCTGGCCCAAAACTTGGAGCGATGTGAACTGTACCAGCTCTTTACAAAAAGTGAAATCAAGATGGCTTCCTCACATGTTAAAAGCTATCTCAGTTGTATTGTCTGGTAGCCACGCCCATGAGGCCATCTGATTGGTCCACAGCACCTTGGGTTACTTGCCTTTATCTAGTACCTAAAGAAATCCAATAGATGGCAGTCTAGTCGGGGCTAGTTCCACTGGCACTCACTAGGTGGCTCTGGTGCTGTGAGACCGATTGTCTTTTGTCAAAAACATCGATTTTTTGATGTTTTTGTGGTTTATTTGTACTAATAATTGTGGTTTGGAGTTATTTTCAGGGAAAGCAAGTTAATTTGTGCTTGCACAAGTGTTATCCTGAAAATATCTGTATTAATAAAAAATTTGCATGAAAAGCACATGTGCTCTCTGAATTCTGCTTGTCCACAAAAGGTTGTCCTTTTGATAACCAATGAATTTTGGTCTGGGGCTTATTATTTACTTAATATTTTGATGTTTTATCATACTTTTACTAATTAGGCCTAATTCCTGTTAATCTTAACATATCTGGGAATGTCTATTCCTATTAATTTTACCTGAATTGAATTGGCCTTGTACTTTGGTTGGAGTGGAGTGCT